>NW_018743321.1:0-238644 GCF_001683475.1 Chenopodium quinoa
AACAAAAGCTATTTGGAATCAAATGAAATTCAAATACCATTTTACACAAAGCTATTTTGAATCAAATGAAAGGTCAAACACATTCAAAACAAAGCTACGTGAATCAAATGAGAGTCAAATACATTCAAACAAAGCTATTTGAATCAAATGAAAGTCAAATACATTCTACAAAGCTATTTGAATCAAATGAAAGTCAAACACATTCAAACAAAGCTATTTGAAACAAATGAGAGTTAAACACATTCAAACAAAGCTATTAAAATGAAATGAGAGTCAAATACATTTAAACAAAGCTATTTGAATCAAATGAAATTCAAATACATTCTACAAAGCTATTTGAATCAAATGAAAGTCAAACACATTCAAACAAAGCTACGTGAATCAAATGAGAGTCAAATACATTCAAACAAAGGTATTTGAATCAAATGAAAGTCAAATACATTCTACAAAGCTATTTGAATCAAATGAAAGTCAAACGCATTTAAACAAAGCTACTTGAATCAAATGAAAGTCAAACACATTCAAACCAAGTTATTTGAATCAAATGAATGTCAAATATATTCTACAAAGCTATTTGAATCAAATGAAAGTCAAACACATTCAAACAAAGCTACTTGAATCAAATGAAAGTCAAACATATTCAAACAAAGCTATTTAAATGAAATGAGAGTCAAATACATTTAAACAAAGCTATTTGAATCAAATGAAATTCAAATACATTCTACAAAGCTATTTGAATCAAATGAAAGTCAAACACATTCAAACAAAGCTATTTGAATCAAATGAGAGTCAAATACATTCAAACAATGCTAATTAAATCAAATGAAAGTGAAATGCATTCTACAAAGCTAATTGAATCAAATGAAAGTCAATCACATTCGAATAAAGCTATTTGAATCAAATGAAAGTCAAACACATTCAAACAAAGTTATTTAAATCAAATGAAAGTGAAATGCATTCAAACAAAGTTATTTAAATCAAATGAAAGTGAAATGCATTCTACAAAGCCAATTGAATCAAATGAAAGTCAAACACATTCAAACAAAGCTATTTGAATCAAATGAGAGTCAAATACATTCAAACAATGCTAATTAAATCAAATGAAAGTGAAATGCATTCTACAAAGCTAATTGAATCAAATAAAATTCAAACACATTAAAACAATGCTATTTGAAACAAATGAAAGTCAAAAACATTCAAACAAAGTTATTTAAATCAAATGAAAGTGAAATGCATTCTACAAAGCTAATTGAATCAAATGAAAGTCAAAACACATTCAAACAAAGCTATTTGAATCAAATGAGAGTCAAATACATTCAAACAATGCTAATGAAATCAAATGAAAGTGAAATGCATTCTACAAAGCTAATTGAATCAAATGAAAGTCAATCACATTCGAATAAAGCTATTTGAATCAAATGAAAGTCAAACACATTCAAACAAAGTTATTTAAATCAAATGAAAGTGAAATGCATTCAAACAAAGTTATTTAAATCAAATGAAAGTGAAATGCATTCTACAAAGCCAATTGAATCAAATGAAAGTCAAACACATTCAAAACAAAGCTATTTGAATCAAATGAGAGTCAAATACATTCAAACAATGCTAATTAAATCAAATGAAAGTGAAATGCATTCTACAAAGCTAATTGAATCAAATAAAATTCAAACACATTAAAACAATGCTATTTGAAACAAATGAAAGTCAAAAACATTCAAACAAAGTTATTTAAATCACATGAAATTGAAATGCATTCTACAAAGCTAATTGAATCAAATGAAAGTCAAACACATTCAAACAAAGCTATTTGAATCAAATGAGAGTCAAATACA
Organism: Chenopodium quinoa; assembly: GCF_001683475.1. NCBI lineage: Eukaryota > Viridiplantae > Streptophyta > Magnoliopsida > Caryophyllales > Amaranthaceae > Chenopodium > Chenopodium quinoa. Next base: position 1,833 of record NW_018743321.1, read on the forward strand.
TTCAAACAATGCTAATGAAATCAAATGAAAGTGAAATGCATTCTACAAAGCTAATTGAATCAAATAAAATTCAAACACATTCAAACAATGCTATTTGAAACAAATGAAAGTCAAAAACATTCAAACAAAGTTATTTAAATCAAATGAAAGTGAAATGCATTCTACAAAGCTAATTGAATCAAATGAAAGTCAAACACATTCAAACAAAGCTATTTGAATCAAATGAGAGTCAAATACATTCAAACAATGCTAATTAAATCAAATGAAAGTGAAATGCATTCTACAAAGCTAATTGAATCAAAAGAAAGTCAAACACATTCGAATAAAGCTATTTGAATCAAATGAAAGTCAAACACATTCAAACAAAGTTATTTAAATCAAATGAAAGTGAAATGCATTATACAAAGCTAATTAAATCAAATGAAAGTAAAACATTCAAACAAAGCTATTTGAATCAAATGAGAGTCAAATACATTCAAACAAAGCTATTTAAATCAAATGAATGTCAAATACATTCTACAAAGCTATTTGAATCAAATGAAAGTCAAACACATTCAAACAAAGCTACTTGAATCAAATGAAAGTCAAACACATTCAAACAAAGCTACTAAAATGAAAAGAGAGTCAAATACATTTAAACAAAGCTATTTGAATCAAATGAAATTCAAATACATTTTACAAAGCTATTTGAATCAAATGAAAGTCAAACACATTCAAACAAAGCTACGTGAATCAAATGAGAGTCAAATACATTCAAACAAAGCTATTTGAATCAAATGAAAGTCAAATACATTCTACAAAGCTATTTGAATCAAATGAAATTCAAACGCATTTAAACAAAGCTACTTGAATCAAATGAAAGTCAAACACATTCAAACCAAGTTATTTAAATCAAATGAAAGTCAAACACATTCAAACAAAGTTATTTAAATCAAATGAAAGTGAAATGCATTCTACAAAGCTAATTAAATCCAATAAAAGTCAAACACATTCAAACAAAGCTATTTGAATCAAATGAGAGTCAAATACATTCAAACAATGCTAATTAAATCAAATGAAAGTGAAATGCATTCTACAAAGCTAATTGAATCAAATGAAAGTCAAACACAATTGAATAAAGCTATTTGAATCAAACGAAAGTCAAACACATTCAAACAAAGTTATTTAAATCAAATGAAAGTGAAATGCATTCAAACAAAGTTATTTAAATCAAATGAAAGTAAAATGCATTCTACAAAGCTAATTGAATCAAATGAAAGTCAAACACATTCAAACAAAGCTATTTGAATCAAATGAGAGTCAAATACATTCAAACAATGCTAATTAAATCAAATGAAAGTGAAATGCATTCTACAAAGCTAATTGAATCAAATAAAATTCAAACACATTCAAACATTGCTATTTGAAACAAATGAAAGTCAAAAACATTCAAACAAAGTTATTTAAATCAAATGAAAGTGAAATGCATTCTACAAAGCTAATTGAATCAAATGAAAGTCAAACACATTCAAACAAAGCTATTTGAATCAAATGAGAGTCAAATACATTCAAACAATGCTAATTAAATCAAATGAAAGTGAAATGCATTCTACAAAGCTAATTGAATCAAAAGAAAGTCAAACACATTCGAATAAAGCTATTTGAATCAAATGAAAGTCAAACACATTCAAACAAAGTTATTTAAATCAAATGAAAGTGAAATGCATTATACAAAGCTAATTAAATCAAATGAAAGTAAAACATTCAAACAAAGCTATTTGAATCAAATGAGAGTCAAATACATTCAAACAAAGCTATTTAAATCAAATGAATGTCAAATACATTCTACAAAGCTATATGAATCAAATAAAAGTCAAACACATTCAAACAAAGCTACTTGAATCAAATGAAAGTCAAACACATTCAAACAAAGCTACTAAAATGAAAAGAGAGTCAAATACATTTAAACAAAGCTATTTGAATCAAATGAAATTCAAATACATTTTACAAAGCTATTTGAATCAAATGAAAGTTAAACACATTCAAACAAAGCTACGTGAATCAAATGAGAGTCAAATACATTCAAACAAAGCTATTTGAATCAAATGAAAGTCAAATACATTCTACAAAGCTATTTGAATCAAATGAAAGTCAAACGCATTTAAACAAAGCTACTTGAATCAAATGAAAGTCAAACACATTCAAACCAAGTTATTTAAATCAAATGAAAGTCAAACACATTCAAACAAAGTTATTTAAATCAAATGAAAGTGAAATGCATTCTACAAAGCTAATTAAATCCAATAAAAGTCAAACACATTCAAACAAAGCTATTTGAATCAAATGAGAGTCAAATACATTCAAACAATGCTAATTAAATCAAATGAAAGTGAAATGCATTCTACAAAGCTAATTGAATCAAATGAAAGTCAAACACATTCGAATAAAGCTATTTGAATCAAATGAAAGTCAAACACATTCAAACAAAGTTATTTAAATCAAATGAAAGTGAAATGCATTATACAAAGCTAATTAAATCAAATGAAAGTAAAACATTCAAACAAAGCTATTTGAATCAAATGAGAGTCAAATACATTCAAACAAAGCTATTTAAATTAAATGAATGTCAAATACATTCTACAAAGCTATTTGAATCAAATGAAAGTCAAACACATTCAAACAAAGCTACTTGAATCAAATGAAAGTCAAACACATTCAAACAAAGCTACTAAAATGAAAAGAGAGTCAAATACATTTAAACAAAGCTATTTGAATCAAATGAAATTCAAATACATTTTACAAAGCTATTTGAATCAAATGAAAGTTAAACACATTCAAACAAAGCTACATGAATCAAATGAGAGTCAAATACATTCAAACAAAGCTATTTGAATCAAATGAAAGTCAAATACATTCTACAAAGCTATTTGAATCAAATGAAAGTCAAACGCATTTAAACAAAGCTACTTGAATCAAATGAAAGTCAAACACATTCAAACCAAGTTATTTAAATCAAATGAAAGTCAAACACATTCAAACAAAGTTATTTAAATCAAATGAAAGTGAAATGCATTCTACAAAGCTAATTAAATCCAATAAGAGTCAAACACATTCAAACAAAGCTATTTGAATCAAATGAGAGTCAAATACATTCAAACAATGCTAATTAAATCAAATGAAAGTGAAATGCATTCTACAAAGCTAATTGAATCAAATGAAAGTCAAACACATTCGAATAAAGCTATTTGAATCAAATGAAAGTCAAACACATTCAAACAAAGTTATTTAAATCAAATGAAAGTGAAATGCATTCAAACAAAGTTATTTAAATCAAATGAAAGTGAAATGCATTCTACAAAGCTAATTGAATCAAATGAAAGTCAAACACATTCAAACCAAGCTATTTGAATCAAATGAGAGTCAAATACATTCAAACAATGCTAATGAAATCAAATGAAAGTGAAATGCATTCTACAAAGCTAATTGAATCAAATAAAATTCAAACACATTCAAACAATGCTATTTGAAACAAATGAAAGTCAAAAACATTCAAACAAAGTTATTTAAATCAAATGAAAGTGAAATGCATTCTACAAAGCTAATTGAATCAAATGAAAGTCAAACACATTCAAACAAAGCTATTTGAATCAAATGAGAGTCAAATACATTCAAACAATGCTAATTAAATCAAATGAAAGTGAAATGCATTCTACAAAGCTAATTGAATCAAAAGAAAGTCAAACACATTCGAATAAAGCTATTTGAATCAAATGAAAGTCAAACACATTCAAACAAAGTTATTTAAATCAAATGAAAGTGAAATGCATTATACAAAGCTAATTAAATCAAATGAAAGTAAAACATTCAAACAAAGCTATTTGAATCAAATGAGAGTCAAAGACATTCAAACAAAGCTATTTAAATCAAATGAATGTCAAATACATTCTACAAAGCTATTTGAATCAAATGAAAGTCAAACACATTCAAACAAAGCTACTTGAATCAAATGAAAGTCAAACACATTCAAACAAAGCTACTAAAATGAAAAGAGAGTCAAATACATTTAAACAAAGCTATTTGAATCAAATGAAATTCAAATACATTTTACAAAGCTATTTGAATCAAATGAAAGTCAAACACATTCAAACAAAGCTACGTGAATCAAATGAGAGTCAAATACATTCAAACAAAGCTATTTGAATCAAATGAAAGTCAAATACATTCTACAAAGCTATTTGAATCAAATGAAAGTCAAACACATTCAAACAAAGCTATTTGAAACAAATGAGAGTCAAACACATTCAAACAAAGCTATTAAAATGAAATGAGAGTCAAATACATTTAAACAAAGCTATTTGAATCAAATGAAATTCAAATACATTCTACAAAGCTATTTGAATCAAATGAAAGTCAAACACATTCAAACAAAGCTACGTGAATCAAATGAGAGTCAAAAACATTCAAACAAAGGTATTTGAATCAAATGAAAGTCAAATACATTCTACAAAGCTATTTGAATCAAATGAAAGTCAAACGCATTTAAACAAAGCTACTTGAATCAAATGAAAGTCAAACACATTCAAACCAAGTTATTTGAATCAAATGAATGTCAAATATATTCTACAAAGCTATTTGAATCAAATGAAGTTCAAACATATTCAAACAAAGCTATTTAAATGAAATGAGAGTCAAATACATTTAAACAAAGCTATTTGAATCAAATGAAATTCAAATACATTCTACAAAGCTATTTGAATCAAATGAAAGTCAAACACATTCAAACAAAGCTATTTGAATCAAATGAGAGTCAAATACATTCAAACAATGCTAATTAAATCAAATGAAAGTGAAATGCATTCTACAAAGCTAATTGAATCAAATGAAAGTCAATCACATTCGAATAAAGCTATTTGAATCAAATGAAAGTCAAACACATTCAAACAAAGTTATTTAAATCAAATGAAAGTGAAATGCATTCAAACAAAGTTATTTAAATCAAATGAAAGTGAAATGCATTCTACAAAGCCAATTGAATCAAATGAAAGTCAAACACATTCAAACAAAGCTATTTGAATCAAATGAGAGTCAAATACATTCAAACAATGCTAATTAAATCAAATGAAAGTGAAATGCATTCTACAAAGCTAATTGAATCAAATAAAATTCAAACACATTAAAACAATGCTATTTGAAACAAATGAAAGTCAAAAACATTCAAACAAAGTTATTTAAATCAAATGAAAGTGAAATGCATTCTACAAAGCTAATTGAATCAAATGAAAGTCAAACACATTCAAACAAAGCTATTTGAATCAAATGAGAGTCAAATACATTCAAACAATGCTAATTAAATCGAATGAAAGTGAAATGCATTCTAGAAAGCTAATTGAATCAAAAGAAAGTCAAACACATTCGAATAAAGCTATTTGAATCAAATGAAAGTCAAACACATTCAAACAAAGTTATTTAAATCAAATGAAAGTGAAATGCATTCTACAAAGCTAATTAAATCAAATGAAAGTAAAACATTCAAACAAAGCTATTTGAATCAAATGAGAGTCAAATACATTCAAACAAAGCTATTTAAATCAAATGAATGTCAAATACGTTCTACAAAGCTATTTGAATCAAATGAAAGTCAAACACATTCAAACAAAGCTACTTGAATCAAATGAAAGTCAAACACATTCAAACAAAACTATTTGAATCAAATGAAAGTCAAATACGTTTTACAAAGCTAACTGTATCAAATGAAAGTCAAACACAATCAAATAAAGCTATTTGAGTCAAATGAAAGTCAAACACATTCAAACAAAGTTGTTTAAATTAAATGAAAGTGAAATGTATTCTACAAAGCTAATTGAATCAAATGAAAGTTAAACACATTCAAACAAAGCTATTTGAATCAAATGAGAGTCAAATACATTCAAACAATGCTAATTAAATCAAATGAAAGTGAAATGCATTCTATAAAGCTAATTGAATCAAATAAAAGTCAAACACATTCAAACAATGCTATTTGAAACAAATGAAAGTCAAAAACATTCAAACAAAGTTATTTAAATCAAATGAAAGTGAAATGCATTCTACAAAGCTAATTGAATCAAATGAAAGTCAAACACATTCAAACAAAGCTATTTGAATCAAATGAGAGTCAAATACATTCAAACAATGCTAATTAAATCAAATGAAAGTGAAATGCATTCTACAAAGCTAATTGAATCAAAAGAAAGTCAAACACATTCGAATAAAGCTATTTGAATCAAATGAAAGTCAAATACATTCAAACAAAGTTATTTAAATCAAATGAAAGTGAAATGCATTATACAAAGCTAATTGAATCAAATGAAAGTAAAACATTCAAACAAAGCTATTTGAATCAAATGAGAGTCAAATACATTCAAACAAAGCTATTTAAATCAAATGAAAGTGAAATGCATTCTACAAAGCTAATTGAATCAAATGAAAGTCAAATAAATTCGAATAAAGCTATTTGAATCAAATGAAAGTCAAACACATTCAAACAAAGTTATTTGAATCAAATGAAAGTCAAACACATTTAAACAAAGCTACTTGAATCAAACGAAAGTCAAACACATTCAAACCAAGTTATTTAAATCAAATAAGAGTCAAACACATTCAAACAAAATTATTTAAATCAAATGAAAGTGAAATGCATTCTACAAAGCTAATTAAATCAAATAAAAGTCAAACACATTCAAACAAAGCTATTTGAATCAAATGAGAGTCAAATACATTCAAATAATGCTAATTAAATCAAATGAAAGTGAAATGCATTCTACAAAGCTAATTGAATCAAATGAAAGTCAATCACATTCGAATAAAGCTATTTGAATCAAATGAAAGTCAAACACATTCAAACAAAGTTATTTAAATCAAATGAAAGTGAAATGCATTCAAACAAAGTTATTTAAATCAAATGAAAGTGAAATGCATTCTACAAAGCCAATTGAATCAAATGAAAGTCAAACACATTCAAACAAAGCTATTTGAATCAAATGAGAGTCAAATACATTCAAACAATGCTAATTAAATCAAATGAAAGTGAAATGCATTCTACAAAGCTAATTAAATCAAATAAAATTCAAACACATTAAAACAATGCTATTTGAAACAAATGAAAGTCAAAAACATTCAAACAAAGTTATTTAAATCAAATGAAAGTGAAATGCATTCTACAAAGCTAATTGAATCAAATGAAAGTCAAACACATTCAAACAAAGCTATTTGAATCAAATGAGAGTCAAATACATTCAAACAATGCTAATTAAATCGAATGAAAGTGAAATGCATTCTACAAAGCTAATTGAATCAAAAGAAAGTCAAACACATTCGAATAAAGCTATTTGAATCAAATGAAAGTCAAACACATTCAAACAAAGTTATTTAAATCAAATGAAAGTGAAATGCATTCTACAAAGCTAATTAAATCAAATGAAAGTAAAACATTCAAACAAAGCTATTTGAATCAAATGAGAGTCAAATACATTCAAACAAAGCTATTTAAATCAAATGAATGTCAAATACATTCTACAAAGCTATTTGAATCAAATGAAAGTCAAACACATTCAAACAAAGCTACTTGAATCAAATGAAAGTCAAACACATTCAAACAAAACTATTTGAATCAAATGAAAATCAAATACGTTTTACAAAGCTAACTGTATCAAATGAAAGTCAAACGCAATCAAATAAAGCTATTTGAGTCAAATGAAAGTCAAACACATTCAAACAAAGTTGTTTAAATTAAATGAAAGTGAAATGTATTCTACAAAGCTAATTGAATCAAATGAAAGTTAAACACATTCAAACAAAGCTATTTGAATCAAATGAGAGTCAAATACATTCAAACAATGCTAATTAAATCAAATGAAAGTGAAATGCATTCTATAAAGCTAATTGAATCAAATAAAAGTCAAACACATTCAAACAATGCTATTTGAAACAAATGAAAGTCAAAAACATTCAAACAAAGTTATTTAAATTAAATGAAAGTGAAATGCATTCTACAAAGCTAATTGAATCAAATGAAAGTCAAACACATTCAAACAAAGCTATTTGAATCAAATGAGAGTCAAATACATTCAAACAATGCTAATTAAATCAAATGAAAGTGAAATGCATTCTACAAAGCTAATTGAATCAAAAGAAAGTCAAACACATTCGAATAAAGCTATTTGAATCAAATGAAAGTCAAATACATTCAAACAAAGTTATTTAAATCAAATGAAAGTGAAATGCATTATACAAAGCTAATTGAATCAAATGAAAGTAAAACATTCAAACAAAGCTATTTGAATCAAATGAGAGTCAAATACATTCAAACAAAGCTATTTAAATCAAATGAAAGTGAAATGCATTCTACAAAGCTAATTGAATCAAATGAAAGTCAAACAAATTCGAATAAAGCTATTTGAATCAAATGAAAGTCAAACACATTCAAACAAGGTTATTTGAATCAAATGAAAGTCAAACACATTTAAACAAAGCTACTTGAATCAAACGAAAGTCAAACACATTCAAACCAAGTTATTTAAATCAAATGAGAGTCAAACACATTCAAACAAAGTTATTTAAATCAAATGAAAGTGAAATGCATTCTACAAAGCTAATTAAATCAAATAAAAGTCAAACACATTCAAACAAAGCTATTTGAATCAAATGAGAGTCAAATACATTCAAACAATGCTAATTAAAATCAAATGAAAGTGAAATGCATTCTACAAAGCTAATTGAATCAAATGAAAGTCAAACAAATTCGAATAAAGCTATTTGAATCAAATGAAAGTCAAACACATTCAAACAAAGTTATTTAAATCAAATGAAAGTGAAATGCATTCAAACAAAGTTATTTAAATCAAATGAAAGTGAAATGCATTCTACAAAGCTAATTGAATCAAATGAAAGTCAAACACATTCAAACAAAGCTATGTGAATCAAATGAGAGTCAAATACATTCAAACAATGCTAATTAAATCAAATGAAAGTGAAATGCATTCTATAAAGGTAATTGAATCAAATAAAAGTCAAACACATTCAAACAATGCTATTTGAAACAAATGAAAGTCAAAAACATTCAAACAAAGTTATTTAAATCAAATAAAAGTGAAATGCATTCTACAAAGCTAATTGAATCAAATGAAAGTCAAACACATTCAAACAAAGCTATTTGAATCAAATGAGAGTCAAATACATTCAAACAATGCTAATTAAATCAATGAAAGTGAAATGCATTCTACAAAGCTAATTGAATCAAAAGAAAGTCAAACACATTCGAATAAAGCTATTTGAATCAAATGAAAGTCAAACACATTCAAACAAAGTTATTTAAATCAAATGAAAGTGAAATGCATTATACAAAGCTAATTAAATCAAATGAAAGTAAAACATTCAAACAAAGCTATTTGAATCAAATGAGAGTCGAATACATTCAAACAAAGCTATTTAAATCAAATGAATGACAAATACATTCAAACAATGCTAATTAAATCAAATGAAAGTGAAATGCATTCTATAAAGCTAATTGAATCAAATAAAAGTCAAACACATTCAAACAATGCTATTTGAAACAAATGAAAGTCAAAAACATTCAAACAAAGTTATTTAAATCAAATGAAAGTGAAATGCATTCTACAAAGCTAATTGAATCAAATGAAAGTCAAACACATTCAAACAAAGCTATTTGAATCAAATGAGAGTCAAATACATTCAAACAATGCTAATTAAATCAAATGAAAGTGAAATGCATTTTACAAAGCTAATTGAATCAAATGAAAGTCAAACAAATTCGAATAAAGCTATTTGAATCAAATGAAAGTCAAACACATTCAAACAAAGTTATTTAAATCAAATGAAAGTGAAATGCATTCAAACAATGTTATTTAAATCAAATGAAAGTGAAATGCATTCTACAAAGCTAATTGAATCAAATGAAAGTCAAACACATTCAAACAAAGCTATTTGAATCAAATGAGAGTCAAATACATTCAAACAATGCTAATTAAATCAAATGAAAGTGAAATGCATTCTATAAAGCTAATTGAATCAAATAAAAGTCAAACACATTCAAACAATGCTATTTGAAACAAATGAAAGTCAAAAACATTCAAACAAAGTTATTTAAATCAAATGAAAGTGAAATGCATTCTACAAAGCTAATTGAATCAAATGAAAGTCAAACACATTCAAACAAAGCTATTTGAATCAAATGAGAGTCAAATACATTCAAACAATGCTAATTAAATCAAATGAAAGTGAAATGCATTCTACAAAGCTAATTGAATCAAATAAAATTCAAACACATTCAAACAATGCTATTTGAAACAAATGAAAGTCAAAAAACATTCAAACAAAGTTATTTAAATCAAATGAAAGTGAAATGCATTCTACAAAGCTAATTGAATCAAATGAAAGTCAAACACATTCAAACAAAGCTATTTGAATCAAATGAGAGTCAAATACATTCAAACAATGCTAATTAAATCAATGAAAGTGAAATGCATTCTACAAAGCTAATTGAATCAAAAGAAAGTCAAACACATTCGAATAAAGCTATTTGAATCAAATGAAAGTGAAACACATTCAAACAAAGTTATTTAAATCAAATGAAAGTGAAATGCATTATACAAAGCTAATTAAATCAAATGAAAGTAAAACATTCAAACAAAGCTATTTGAATCAAATGAGAGTCGAATACATTCAAACAAAGCTATTTAAATCAAATGAATGTCAAATACATTCTACAAAGCTATTTGAATCAAATGAAAGTCAAACACATTCAAACAAAGCTACTTGAATCAAATGAAAGTCAAACACATTCAAACAAAGCTATTAAAATGAAATGAGAGTCAAATACATTTAAACAAAGCTATTTGAATCAAATGAAATTCAAATACATTCTACAAAGCTATTTGAATCAAATGAAAGTCAAACACATTCAAACAAAGCTACGTGAATCAAATGAGAGTCAAATACATTCAAACAAAGGTATTTGAATCAAATGAAAGTAAAATACATTCTACAAAGCTATTTGGATCAAATGAAAGTCAAACGCATTTAAACAAAGCTACTTGAATTAAATGAAAGGCAAACACATTCAAACCAAGCTATTTACATCAAATGAATGTAAAATATATTCTACAAAGCTATTTGAATCAAATGAAAGTCAAACACATTCAAACAAAGCTACTTGAATCAAATGATAGTCAAACATATTCAAACAAAGTTATTTAAATGAAATGAGAGTCAAATACATTTAAACAAAGCTATTTGAATCAAATGAAATTCAAATACATTCAACAAAGCTATTTGAATCAAATGAAAGTCAAACACATTCAAACAATGCTAATTAAATCAAATAAAAGTCAAATACATTCTACAAAGCTAATTGAATCAAATGAAAATCAAACACATTCAAATAAAGCTATTTGAATAAAATGAAAGTCAAAAACATTCAAACAAAGTTATTTAAATCAAAAGAAAGTGAAAAATGCATTCTACAAAGCTAATTGAATCAAATGAAAGTCAAACACATTCAAACAAAGCTATTTGAATCAAATAAAAGTCAAAAACATTCAAACAAAGTTATTTAAATCAAATGAAAGTGAAATCCATTCTACAAAGCTAATTGAATCAAATGAAAGTCAAACACATTCAAACAATGCTAATTAAATCAAATAAAAGTCAAATACATTCTACAAAGCTAATTGAATCAAATGAAAATCAAACACATTCAAATAAAGCTATTTGAATCAAATGAAAGTCAAAAACATTCAAACAAAGTTATTTAAATCAAAAGAAAGTGAAAAATGCATTCTACAAAGCTAATTGAATCAAATGAAAGTCAAACACATTCAAACAAAGCTATTTGAATCAAATAAAAGTCAAAAACATTCAAACAAAGTTATTTAAATCAAATGAAAGTGAAATCCATTCTACAAAGCTAATTGAATCAAATGAAAGTCAAACACATTCAAACAAAGCTATTTGAATCAAATGAGAGTCAAATACATTCAAACAATGCTAATTAAATCAAATAAAAGTCAAATACATTCTACAAAGCTAATTGAATCAAATTAAAGTCAAACACATTCAAACAAAGCTATTTGAATCAAATGAGAGTCTAACACATTCAACAAAGCTATTTAAATCAAATGAATGTCAAATACATTCTACAAAGCTATTTGAATCAAATGAAAGTCAAATACATTCAAACAAAGCTACTTGAATCAAATGATAGTCAAACACATTCAAACAAAGCTATTTAAATGAAATGAGAGTCAAATACATTTAAACAAAGCTATTTGAATCAAATGAAATTCAAATACATTCTACAAAGCTATTTGAATCAAATGAAAGTCAAACATATTCAAACAAAGCTACGTGAATCAAATGAGAGTCAAATACATTCAAACAAAGCTATTTGAATCAAATGAAAGTCAAATACATTCGACAAAGCTATTTGAATCAAATGAAAGCCAAACACATTTAAACAAAGCTACTTGAATCAATTAAAAGTCAAACACATTCAAACAAAGTTATTTAAATCAAATGAAAGTCAAACACATTCAAACAATGCTAATTAAATCAAATCAAAGTGAAATGCATTCTACAAAACTAATTGAATCAAATAAAAGTCAAACACATTCAAACAAAGCTATTTGAATCAAATGAACACAAACACATTCAAACAAAGCTATTTGAAACAAATGAAAGTCAAAAACATTCAAACAAAGTTATTTAAATCAAATGAAAGTGAAATTCATTCTAGAAAGCTAATTGAATCAAATGAAAGTCAAACACATTCAAACAAAGCTATTTGAATCAAATGAGAGTCAAATACATTCAAACAATGCTAATTAAATCAAATGTAAGTGAAATGCATTCTACAAAGCTATTTGAATCAAATGAAAGTCAAACACATTCAAACAAAGCTATTTGAAACAAATGAAAGTCAAAAACATTCAAACAAAGTTATTTAAATCAAATGAAAGTGAAATGCATTCTAGAAAGCTAATTGAATCAAATGAAAGTCAAACACATTCAAACAAAGCTATTTGAATCAAATGAGAGTCAAATACATTCAAACAATGCTAATTAAATCAAATGAAAGTGAAATGCATTCTACAAAGCTAATTGAATCAAATGAAAGTTAAACACATTCGAATAAAGCTATTTGAAGCAAATGAAAGTCAAACACATTCAAACAAAGTTATTTAAATCAAATGAAAGTGAAATGCATTATACAAAGCTAATTAAATAATATGAAAGTAAAACATTCAAACAAAGCTATTTGAATCAAATGAGAGTCAAATACATTCAAACAAAGCTATTTAAATCAAATGAATGTCAAATACATTCTACAAAGCTATTTGAATCAAATAAAAGTCAAACACATTCAAACAAAGCTACTTGAATCAAATGAAAGTCAAACACATTCAAACAAAGCTATTAAAATGAAATGAGAGTCAAATACATTTAAACAAAGCTATTTGAATCAATTGAAATTCAAACACATTCTACAAAGCTATTTGAATCAAATGAAAGTCAAACACATTCAAACAAAGCAACGTGAATCAAATGAGAGTCAAATACATTCAAACAAAGCTATTTGAATCAAATGAAAGTCAAATACATTCTACAAAGCTATTTGAATCGAATGAAAGTCAAACACATTTAAACAAAGCTACTTGAATCAAATGAAAGTCAAACACATTCAAACCAAGTTATTTAAATCAAATGAAAGTCAAACACATTCAGACAAAGTTATTTAAATCAAATGAAAGTCAAACACATTCAAACAAAGTTATTTAAATCAAATGAAAGTGAAATGCATTCTACAAAGCTAATTGAATCAAATAAAAGTCAAACACATTCAAACAAAGCTATTTGAATCAAATGAAAGTCAAACACATTCAAACAAAGTTATTTAAATCAAATGTAAGTGAAATGCATTCTACAAAGCTATTTGAATCAAATGAAAGTGAAACACATTCAAACAAAGCTATTTAAATCAAATGAAAGTCAAAAACATTCAAACAAAGTTATTTAAATCAAATGAAAGTGAAATGCATTCTACAAAGCTAATTGAATCAAATGAAAGTCAAACACATTCAAACAAAGCTATTTGAATCAAATGAGAGTCAAATACATTCAAACAATGCTAATTAAATTAAATGAAAGTGAAATGCATTCTACAAAGCTATTTGAATCAAATGAAAGTCAAACACATTCAAACAAAGTTATTTAAATCAAATAAAAGTGAAATGCATTATACAAAGCTAATTGAATCAAAAGAAAGTAAAACATTCAAACAAAGCTATTTGAATCAAATGAAATTCAAATACATTTTACAAAGCTATTTGAATCAAATGAAAGTTAAACACATTCAAACAAAGCTACGTGAATAAAATGAGAGTCAAATACATTCAAACAAAGCTATTTGAATCAAATGAAAGTCAAATACATTCTACAAAGCTATTTGAATCAAATGAAAATCAAACACATTTAAACAAAGCTACTTGAATCAAATGAAAGTCAAACACATTCAAACAAAGTTATTTAAATCAAATGAAAGTCAAATACATTCTACAAAGCTAATTGAATAAAATGAAAGTCAAACATATTCAAATAAAGCTATTTGAATCAAATGAAAGTCAAGTACATTCTACAAAGATAATTATATCAAATGAAAGTCAAACACATTCAAACAAAGCTATTTCAATCAAATGAAAGTCAAACACGTTCAAACAAAGTTATTTAAATCAAATGAAAGTGAAATGCATTCTACAAATATAATTGAATCAAATTAAAGTCAAACACATTCAAACAAAGCTATTTGAATCAAATGAAAGTCAAATACATTCTACAAAGCTAATTGAATCAAATGAAAGTCAAACACATTCAAACAAAGCTATTTGAATCAAATGAGAGTCAAATACATTAAAATAACGCTAATTAAAGAAAATAAAAGTCAAATACATTCTACTAAGCTAATTCAATAAAATGAAAGTCAAACACTTTCAAACAAAGCTATTTGAATCAAATGAAAGTAAAAACACATTCAAACAAAGTTATTTAAAGTAAATCAAAGTGAAATGCATAATACAAAGGTAATTGAATCAAATGAAAGTCAAACACATTCAAACAAAGCTATTTGAATTAAATGAGAGTCAAATACATTCAAACAAAGCTAATTAAATCTAAATAAAGTCAAATACATTCTACAAAGCTAATTCAATCAAATGAAAGTCAAACACTTTCAAACAAAGCTATTTGAATAAAATGAAAGTTAAACACATTCAAACAAAGTTATTTAAAGTAAATCAAAGTGAAATGCATTATACAAAGGTAATTGAATCAAATGAAAGTCAAATACATTCAAACAAAGCTATTTGAATCAAATGAAAGTCAAGTACATTCTACAAAGCTATTTGAATCAAATGAGAGTCAAATACATTCAAACAAAGCTATTTGAATCAAATGAAAGTCAAACACATTCAAACAAAGTTATTTAAATAAAATGAAAGTCAAATACATTCTACAAAGCTAATTGAATCAAATGAAAGTCAAACACATTTAAACAAAGCTATTTGAATCAAATGAAAGTCAAACACATTCAAACAAAGTTATTCAAATCAAATGAAAGTGAAATGCATTCTACAAAGCTATTTGAATCAAATGAAAGTCAAACACAATGAAACAAAGCTATTTGAATCAAATGAAAGTCAAACACATTCAAACAAAGTTATTTAAATCAAATGAAAGTGAAATGCTTTCTACAAAGCTAATTGAATCAAATGAAAGTCAAACACATTCAAACAAAGATATTTGAACCAAATGAAAGTCAAACACATTCAAACAAAGTTATTTGAATCAAATGAAAGTCAAATACATTCTACAAAGCTAATTGAATCAAATGGAAGTCAAACATATTCAATTAAAGCTATTTGAATTAAATGAGAGTCAAACACATTCAAACAAAGTTATTTAAATCAAATGAAAGTGAAATGCATTCTACAAAGCTAATTGAATCAAATGAAAGTCTAACACATTCAAACAAAGCTATTTGAATCAAATGAAAGTAAAAAACATTCAAACAAAGTTATTTAAATCAAATGAAAGTAAAATCCATTCTACAAAGCTAATTGAATTAAATGAAAGTCAAACACATTCAAACAAAGCTATTTGAATCAAATGAGAGTCAAATGCATTCTACAAAGCTAATTGAATCAAATGAAAGTCAAACACATTCAAACGAAGCTATTTGATTCAAATGAAAGTCAAATACATTCTACAAAGCTAGTTTTATCAAATAAAAGTCAAACACGTTCTAATAAAGCTATTTGAATCAAATGGAAGTCAAACACATCCAAACAAAGCTATTTTAATCAAATGAAAGTTAAACACATTCAAACAAAGCTATTTGAACCAAATGGAAGTCAAATACATTCTAGAAAGCTATTTAAATCAAATGAAAGTCAAGCACATTCAAACAAAGCTACTTGAATCAAATGAAAGTCAAACACATTCAAACAAAGTTAGTTAAATCAAATAAAAGTCAAAACATTCTACAAAGCTAATTGAATCAAATGAAAGTCAAACACATTCAAACAAAGTTATTTGAATCAAATGAAAGTCAAATACATTTTACAAAGCTAATTGAATCAAATGGAAGTCAAACATATTCAATTAAAGCTATTTGAATCAAATGAGAGTCAAATACAATTACAAAGCTAATTGTATCAAATGAAAGTCAAACACATTCAAACAAAGTTATTTGAATCAAATGAAAGTCAAACACGTTCAAACAAAGCTATTTAAATCAAATGAATGTGAAATGCATTCTACAAAGCTAATTGAATCAAATTAAAGTCAAACACATTCAAACAAAGCTATTTGAATCAAATGAAAGTCAAATACATTCTACAAAGCTAATTGAATCAAATGAAGTCAAACAGATTCAAACAAAGCTATTTGAATCAAATGAGAGTCAAATACATTCACACATAGCTAATTAAATCAAATAAAAGTCAAATACATTCTATAAAGCTAATTGAATCAAATGAAAGTCAAACACATTCAAACAAAGCTATTTGAATCAAATGAAAGTCAAACACATTCGAACAAAGTTATTTAAATTAAATGAAAGTGAAATGCATTCTACAAAGCTAATTGAATCAAATGAAAGTTAAACACATACAAAAAAAGCTATTTGAATTAAATGAGAGTCAAATACATTCAAACAAAGCTATTTGAATCAAATGAAAGTTAAATACATTCTACAAAGCTATTTGAATCAAATGAAAGTCAAACACATTCAACCAAAGCTATTTCAATCAAATGAGAGTCAAATACATTCAAACAATGCTAATTAAATCAAATAAAAGTCAAATACATTCTACCAAGCTAATTAAATCAAACGAAAGTCAAACACATTCAAACAAAGCTATTTGAATCAAATGAAAGTCAAACACATTCAAACAAAGTTATTAAAATCAAACAAAAGTGAAATGCATTACACAAAGCTACTTGAATCAACTGAAAGTCAAACACATTCAAACAAAGCTATTTGAATCAAATGAGAGTCAAATACATTAAAAACAAAGCTATTTGAATCAAATGAAAGTCAAATACATTATACAAAGCTATTTGAATCAAATGAAAGTCAAACACTTTCAAACAAAGTTATTTAAATAAAATGAAAGTGAAATGCATTCTACAAAGCTAATTGAATCAAATGAAAGTAAAACACGTTCAATCGAAGCTATTTGATTTAAATGAAAGTCAAATACATTCTACAAAGCTAGTTTTATCAAATGAAAGTCAAACACGTTCTAATAAAGCTATTTGAATCAAATGGAAGTCAAACATATCCAAACAAAGCTATTTGAATCAAATGAAAGTCAAACACATTCAAACAAAGCTATTTGAATCAAATGGAAGTCAAATACATTCTACAAAGCTATTTGAATCAAATGAAAGTCAAGCACATTCAAACAAAGCTACTAGAATCAAATGAAAGTCAAACACATTCACACAAAGTTAGTTAAATCAAATGAAAGTCAAATACATTCTACAAAGCTAATTGAATCAAATGAAAGTCAAACACATTCAAACAAAGTAATTTGAATCAAATGAAAGTCAAATACATTCTACAAAGCTAATTGAATCAAATGGAAGTCAAACATATTCAATTAAAGCTATTTGAATCAAATGAGAGTCAAATACATTTACAAAGCTAATTGTATCAAATGAAAGTCAAACACATTCAAACAAAGTTATTTGAATCAAATGAAAGTCAAACACGTTCAAACAAAGCTATTTAAATCAAATGAATGTGAATTGCATTCTACAAAGCTAATTGAATCAAATGAAAGTCTAACACATTCAAACGAAGCTATTTGATTTAAATGAAAGTCAAATACATTCTAAAAAGCTAGTTTTATCAAATTAAAGTCAAACACGTTCTAATAAAGCTATTTGAATCAAATGGAAGTCAAACACATCCAAACAAAGCTATTTGAATCAAATGAAAGTCAAACACATTCAAACAAAGCTATTTGAATCAAATGGAAGTCAAATACATTCTACAAAGCTATTTGAATCAAATGAAAGTCAAGCACATTCAAACAAAGCTACTTGAATCAAATGAAAGTCAAACACATTCAAACAAAGTTAGTTAAATCAAATGAAAGTCAAATACATTTTACAAAGCTAATTGAATCAAATGAAAGTCAAACACATTCAAACAAAGTTATTTGAATCAAATGAAAGTCAAATACATTCTACCAAGCTAATTGAATCAAATGGAAGTCAAACATATTCAATTAAAGCTATTTGAATCAAATGAGAGTCAAATACATTTACAAAGCTAATTGTATCAAATGAAAGTCAAACACATTCAAACAAAGTTATTTGAATCAAATGAAAGTCAAACACGTTCAAACAAAGCTATTTAAATCAAATGAATGTGAAATGCATTCTACAAAGCTAATTGAATCAAATTAACGTCAAACACATTCAAACAAAGCTGTTTGAATCAAATGAAAGTCAAATACATTCTACAAAGCTAATTGAATCAAATGAAAGTCAAACAGATTCAAACAAGCTATTTGAATCAAATGAGACTCAAATACATTCACACATAGCTAATTAAATCAAATAAAGGTCAAATACATTCTACAAAGCTAATTGAATCAAATGAAAATCAAACACATTCAAACAAAGCTATTTGAATCAAATGAATGTCAAACACATTCGAACAAAGTTATTTAAATCAAATGAAAGTGAAATGCATTCTACAAAGCTAATTGAATGAAATGAAAGTCAAACACATACAAAAAAAGCTATTTGAATTAAATGAGAGTCAAATACATTCAAACAAAGCTATTTTAATCAAATGAAAGTCAAGTACATTCTACAAAGCTATTTGAATCAAATGAAAGTCAAACACATTCAACCAAAGCTATTTGAATCAAATGAAAGTCAAACACATTCAAACAAAGTTAGTTAAATCAAATGAAAGTCAAATACATTCTACAAAGCTAATTGAATCAAATGAAAGTCAAACACATTCAAACAAAGTAATTTGAATCAAATGAAAGTCAAATACATTCTACAAAGCTAATTGAATCAAATGGAAGCCAAACATATTCAATTAAAGCTATTTGAATCAAATGAGAGTCAAATACATTTACAAAGCTAATTGTATCAAATGAAAGTCAAACACATTCAAACAAAGTTATTTGAATCAAATGAAAGTCAAACACGTTCAAACAAAGCTATTTAAATCAAATGAATGTGAAATGCATTCTACAAAGCTAATTGAATCAAATTAAAGTCAAACACATTCAAACAAAGTTGTTTGAATCAAATGAAAGTCAAATACATTCTACAAAGCTAATTGAATCAAATGAAAGTCAAACAGATTCAAACAAGCTATTTGAATCAAATGAGACTCAAATACATTCACACATAGCTAATTAAATCAAATAAAAGTCAAATACATTCTACAAAGCTAATTGAATAAAATGAAAGTCAAACACATTCAAACAAAGCCAAAAATCAAATGAATGTCAAACACTTTCGAACAAAGTTATTTAAATCAAATGAAAGTGAAATGCATTCTACAAAGCTAATTGAATGAAATGAAAGTCAAACACATACAAAAAAAGCTATTTGAATTAAATGAGAGTCAAATACATTCAAACAAAGCTATTTGAATCAAATGAAAGTCAAATACATTCCACAAAGCTATTTGAATCAAATGAAAGTCAAACACATTCAAACAAAGCTATTTGAATCAAATGAGAGTCAAATACATTCTAACAATGCTAATTAAATCAAATAAAATTCAAATACATTCTACAAAGCTAATTAAATCAAATGAAAGTCAAACACATTTAAACAAAGCTATTTGAATCAAATGAAAGTCAAACACATTCAAACAAAGTTATTTGAATCAAATGGAAGTCAAATACATTCTACAAAGCTATTTGAATCAAATGAAAGTCAAGCACATTCAAACAAAGCTACTTGAATCAAATGAAATTCAAACACATTCAAACAAAGTTAGTTAAATCAAATGAAAGTCAAATACATTCTACAAAGCTAATTGAATCAAATGAAAGTCAAACACATTCAAACAAAGTAATTTGAATCAAATGAAAGTCAAATACATTCTACAAAGCTAAATGAATCAAATGGAAGTCAAACATATTCAATTAAAGCTATTTGAATCAAATGAGAGTCAAATACATTTACAAAGCTAATTGTATCAAATGAAAGTCAAACACATTCAAACAAAGCTATTTGATTCAAATGAAAGTCAAATACATTCTACAAAGCTAGTTTTATCAAATTAAAGTCAAACACGTTCTAATAAAGCTATTTGAATCAAATGGAAGTCAAACACATCCAAACAAAGCTATTTGAATCAAATGAAAGTCAAACACATTCAAACAAAGCTATTTGAATCAAATGGAAGTCAAATACATTCTACAAAGCTATTTGAATCAAATGAAAGTCAAGCACATTCAAACAAAGCTACTTGAATCAAATGAAAGTCAAACACATTCAAACAAAGTTAGTTAAATCAAATGAAAGTCAAATACATTCTACAAAGCTAATTGAATCAAATGAAAGTCAAACACATTCAAACAAAGTTATTTGAATCAAATGAAAGTCAAATACATTCTACAAAGCTAATTGAATCAAATGGAAGTCAAACATATTCAATTAAAGCTATTTGAATCAAATGAGAGTCAAATACATTTACAAAGCTAATTGTATCAAATGAAAGTCAAACACATTCAAACAAAGTTATTTGAATCAAATGAAAGTCAAACACGTTCAAACAAAGCTATTTAAATCAAATGAATGTGAAATGCATTCTACAAAGCTAATTGAATCAAATTAAAGTCAAACACATTCAAACAAAGTTGTTTGAATCAAATGAAAGTCAAATACATTCTACAAAGCTAATTGAATCAAATGAAATTCAAACAGATTCAAACAAGCTATTTGAATCAAATGAGACTCAAATACATTCACACATAGCTAATTAAATCAAATAAAGGTCAAATACATTCTACAAAGCTAATTGAATCAAATGAAAGTCAAACACATTCAAACAAAGCTATTTGAATAAAATGAATGTCAAACACATTCGAACAAAGTTATTTAAATCAAATGAAAGTGAAATGCATTCTACAAAGCTAACTGAATGAAATGAAAGTCAAACACATACAAAAAAAGCTATTTGAATTAAATGAGAGTCAAATACATTCAAACAAAGCTATTTGAATCAAATGAAAGTCAAGTACATTCTACAAAGCTATTTGAATCAAATGAAAGTCAAACACATTCAACCAAAGCTATTTGAATCAAATGAGAGTCAAATACATTCAAACTGATGTGGATCAAGAGGGAAATTCTTTTGAAGAGCCAATCATATTGGTTTTAAGGCCAATAGGGTTTGAGCTTGGAGTAAAGAATCAAGAATGGTTAACATGCGCAGCCATTGAAGAAGAAGTCAAGGTCCAGTTGGGTTCCGACGACGGCAGCGGCGGCGACGCGCCGATCTGGGTGCCACGCGCCGGCTCCCTAGCTCCGGCCTGAGTCCAGCTACACGGCGGTGGGGCGCGTGTCGATGATGGCGGCGCGTGAGGTGGTGGTTCGGCGGCAGTACGAAAAGAAAGATTTTCCTAACTTAGTTTTTTCTAGAGTTTTTGCTTGCAAGTTTTTACCTTTCACTTGAAAGGGTTTTTCTTGGTTTAAGCAATTAGGAATCTTCTTAATTTCTGTTATTTTAGTTTAAAATAATTTCTAAGTCAATTAGGAATTGTTTTAAGAAGTTTTAGTTTAATTAGAACTAGTCTTATTACTAGTTTCCTAGTTCCATTAGAATTGGTTTTCCTATTCTATCTAGGATACTTGGGGATCAAGGCTAGGGTTTTTTTTTCCTAGTTCGAATAGACTTAGGAATAGTTAGTTTAGTCTATAAATAAGGGATTTTTCGTGGCTTTGTATACACAACCAAAAACCAGAAAATTCAATACAAGTTTATTGTTTGTTTTGCTTAATTGCTTACAAATTCTTTTGCTAGTTTTCAATTCAAGGAGTTGTTTTGATAATTAGAACGTTCAATTCTTAGTTCTAGGAGTAGTCTAAGTTTTGTTCATCAAAGTACTTAGTTCCAGGAGTGGTCTAGGTAATTTGAGAGGCGTTGAATTCGTTCCAGGAGTGGTCGTTTTCAAAGTCATATCCGGTTCGTTATTCTTAAGTTGTTCGATTTTCTTAGGAAATTCGAAGGGCTTGTGTTACTTGTGTGATTTTAGATTCTTTATTAAGTTAAGGGGTTTAAATCCACATCAAATTGGTATCAGATTTCAGGGGTTTTTGATCGTTCAACAATTCGTTCATCAAATCGCACTTGTTCTCGGATAACCAGTTTTTCTGTCAACTTCAGAAGGCTCGTTCTCCTTCGTTACAAGGTCTTTTCAGGTGATTCTTTTTTTGATTTTGGGTGAAATTTTGTCTAATTTCTGCCTGTGAAATTTCGGAATTTTTCGAGTTCGTTTTCTATTAAACTGGACTGTTTTCCGAAACTGTGTCAGTTTTGGTCCGATTTAATACTTACTGCTCGTTGTGTGCGATTTTGTTCCAAGTTGTGTTGCGATTTTTGTGGGATATACCTGTGTGGATAAGGGTTCTTTTAAGTCTTTTTTTTGTCTTATAATTATGGAGGAAGCTTTGAGCAAACTCATGGATGAATTTGCAAGATTGCAAGATAATACGGAGGCACGTTTTAATGCTTTTTCACAATTATTGCTTGATAAAAAGAAAAAGAAGAAAAACGGCATGATAGTGATAGTGATGCTTCTAGTAGTGATGATGACACTCATAATAAGAATAAGATCGATGATAAAGGTATCAAGCTTGATGATTTTACGGGTCTAGGAAGCCCCGAAGATTTTCTTGAGTGGGCGAGACACTTAGAGAAAATTTCAGATTATAAAGGTTTTGATGATTCTCAACGTTTCAAAATTGCTTATATACGACTCACTAAGAATGCGGGAATTTGGTTCGATAATTTAAAGACTCGACGTGCTAGAGCAGGGAAGGATAAGATCAAGACATGGACAGTTTTGAAGAAGAAGATGCGTTCTAAATACCTTCCACATGATTTCGAACAAATTCTATATGTGAAACTCACTATGTTGACACAAGATACTAAGAGTGTTAATGAATATATTGCTGAATTTGATAAACTAACCTCTCTTTGTGATTTGGAGGAGAAAGAACCATTGCGGATTGCTCGATTCCTTAAGGGTCTTAATCGACCTATTGCTAAGAAGATTGAATTGAGTACTTATGAGTCATTCAATGATGTGTGCAAACTAGCTTTAAAAATTGAAAGTCATTGGCTCGAAGATAAGAAGAGCACAAGTACAAAGAGTTTTGGTACCAAGTTCTCACAAGAGACCAAAACAAGCAAAACTTTCAAGCCTTTTAAACCGAGTTCCTACGAGTCTAAGGGAGAAAGCTCAACAAGTGGAGAAAAGAAATTTGTTAAGATATCTAAAGAAGAGTTCGAATCCCGAATTAGGTGTTTCAAATGTCAAGGAAAGGGACATAGGTCGGATCAATGTCCTTCCAAGAAAGCTCTCACAATAAGACAATACGAACAACAAGTAGAAGAAGAGAAACACATAGTTTTTGGGTGTGACGATGAGGAATCCGAAACTAAGGCAACAAGTAGTGAGGAAGAGAACGATGAGATTGATCCCGAAGATGATGAAAAAGTGCTTGTGTTAAGGAAGATCCTCCATGCCGAAGCAAACCCTAACAAATCTCAACGTGAAAACTTATTCCATACTCGTTGCAAAGTAGGAGATAGATCATGCAAGGTGATCATTGATAGTGGTTCATGTACTAATGTGGCGTCCACAGAGATGGTTACTAAGCTCAACCTTCCAACAAGAGTACATGAGAATCCTTACAAGTTGAGTTGGCTTGATGATTCTAAGGGACTTCATGTGAAGAAACAAGCCTTAGTAAGCTTTTCCATTGGCAATTACAAGGAAGAATTATGGTGCGATGTGATTCCTATGAGTGCTTGTCACGTTCTTTTAGGAAGACCATGGCAATTTGATCGACATGTTAAACATGATGGTGTGGCCAACACATATTCGGTCAAGGTGGGAAACAAGAGGTTCAAACTTATTCCTTTAACTATTATTCCATGCCGCGTTAAAGTTAAAGAGATGGAGGAAGATTGTCAAAAGGATAAGGAAGAGGAACATGTAGGTGCTAAAGAGCTCGAAGAAAAGGTGAGTGAAACAATTGATGTTCCAATTGTGTGTGACGTTGTTCAAGATCAGATTATTCATAATGATCTACCAATGGTGGTGTCGGAAAAGGTTTTTGATACTATTGAGGAGCCATTCGTGAATCAAGATAATAATTTAATGGTTTCTTTAGAAGTGGTGGATTCATTAGGCATGCATAAAGAGAAGAAATTGTTAGTCATACATGAGAAAAATATCATGAAGCCTAAAGTGTTCTTATGGTCAACTTCGAAGACCAAGGACCAAATTGAGAATTGGTTGTTTCTAAAATATTGCCTTGCTCGTGGTGATGTTGTTACATTGCTTAAAATTGCTAGCGTTGAGGTAATAGTTCTTTTGGCTTGTATTCGTCGAATTTGGATGGTTTCATGGAATTGTTCTCCTTACATGGATGATGCGAATTTGAGGACAAATTCTTTTGAAGAGGGGGAGAATGATGTGGATCAAGAGGGAAATTCTTTTGAAGAGCCAATCATATTGGTTTTAAGGCCAATAGGGTTTGAGCTTGGAGTAAAGAATCAAGAATGGTTAACATGCGCAGCCATTGAAGAAGAAGTCAAGGTCCAGTTGGGTTCCGACGACGGCAGCGGCGGCGACGCGCCGATCTGGGTGCCACGCGCCGGCTCCCTAGCTCCGGCCTGAGTCCAGCTACACGGCGGTGGGGCGCGTGTCGATGATGGCGGCGCGTGAGGTGGTGGTTCGGCGGCAGTACGAAAAGAAAGATTTTCCTAACTTAGTTTTTTCTAGAGTTTTTGCTTGCAAGTTTTTACCTTTCACTTGAAAGGGTTTTTCTTGGTTTAAGCAATTAGGAATCTTCTTAATTTCTGTTATTTTAGTTTAAAATAATTTCTAAGTCAATTAGGAATTGTTTTAAGAAGTTTTAGTTTAATTAGAACTAGTCTTATTACTAGTTTCCTAGTTCCATTAGAATTGGTTTTCCTATTCTATCTAGGATACTTGGGGATCAAGGCTAGGGTTTTTTTTCCTAGTTCGAATAGACTTAGGAATAGTTAGTTTAGTCTATAAATAAGGGATTTTTCGTGGCTTTGTATACACAACCAAAAACCAGAAAATTCAATACAAGTTTATTGTTTGTTTTGCTTAATTGCTTACAAATTCTTTTGCTAGTTTTCAATTCAAGGAGTTGTTTTGATAATTAGAACGTTCAATTCTTAGTTCTAGGAGTAGTCTAAGTTTTGTTCATCAAAGTACTTAGTTCCAGGAGTGGTCTAGGTAATTTGAGAGGCGTTGAATTCGTTCCAGGAGTGGTCGTTTTCAAAGTCATATCCGGTTCGTTATTCTTAAGTTGTTCGATTTTCTTAGGAAATTCGAAGGGCTTGTGTTACTTGTGTGATTTTAGATTCTTTATTAAGTTAAGGGGTTTAAATCCACATCACAAACAATGCTAATTAAATCAAATAAAAGTCAAATACATTCTACCAAGCTAATTGAATCAAACGAAAGTCAAACACATTCAAACAAAGCTATTTGAATCAAATGAAAGTCAAACACATTCAAACAAAGTTATTTAAATCAAACAAAAGTGAAATGCATTACACAAAGCTACTTGAATCAAATGAAAGTCAAACACATTCAAACAAAGCTATTTGAATCAAATGAGAGTCAAATACATTAAAAACAAAGCTATTTGAATCAAATGAAAGTCAAATACATTATACAAAGCTATTTGAATCAAATAAAAGCCAAACACATTCAAACAAAGCTACTTGAATCAAATGAAAGTCAAACACATTCAAACAAAGTTATTTAAATAAAATGAAAGTGAAAAGCATTCTACAAAGCTAATTGAATCAAATGAAAGTCAAACACATTCAATCGAAGCTATTTGATTTAAATGAAAGTCAAATACATTCTACAAAGCTAGTTTTATCAAATAAAAGTCAAACACTTTCTAATAAAGCTATTTGAATCAAATGGAAGTCAAACACATCCAAACAAAGCTATTTGAATCAAATGAAAGTCAAACACATTCAAACAAAGCTATTTGAATCAAATGGAAGTCAAATACATTCTACAAAGCTATTTGAATCAAATGAAAGTCAAGTACATTCAAACAAAGCTACTTGAATCAAATGAAAGTCAAACACATTCAAACAAAGTTAGTTAAATCAAATGAAAGTCAAATACATTCTACAAAGCTAATTGAATCAAATGAAAGTCAAACACATTCAAACAAAGTAATTTGAATCAAATAAAAGTCATATACACTCCACAAAGCTAATTAAATCAAATGAAAGTCAAACACATTCAAACAAAGCTATTAGAATCAAATGAAAGTCATATACATTCAACAAAGCTAATTGAATCAAATGAAAGTTAAACTCATTCAAACAAAGCAATTTGAATAAAATGAAAGTCAAATACATTCTACAAATCCAATTGTATCAAATGAAAGTCAAACACATTCAAATAAAGCTAATTCAATCAAATGAAAGTCAAACACATTCAAACAAAGCAATTTAAATCAAATGAAAGTGAAATGCATTCTACAAAGCTAATTGAATCAGATGAAAGGAAAACACATTCTACAAAGCAAATTGAATCAAATGAAAATCAAACACATTCAAACAAAGCTATTTGAATCAAATGAAAGTCAAATACATTTTACAAATCCAATTGTATCAAATGAAAGTCAAAAACATTCAAATAAAGCTAATTTAATCAAATGAAAGTCAAACACATTCAAACAAGGCTATTTAAATCAAATGAAAGTGAAATGCATTCTACAAAGCTAAATGAATCACATGAAAGTTAATCACATTCAAACAAATCTATTTGAATCAAATGTAAGTCAAATAAATTCTACAAAGCTAATTGAATCAAATATAAGTCAAACACATTCAAACAAAGCTATTAGCATCAAATGAAAGTCAAATACATTCTACAAAGCTAATTAAATCAAATGAAAGTCAAACACATTCAAACAAAGCTATTTTGATCAAAAGAAAGTCAAATACATTCTACAAAGCTAATTGTATCAAATGAAAGTCAAACACATTCAAATAAAGCTATTTGAATCAAATGAAAGTCAAACACATTTAAACATAGCAATTTAAATCAAATGAAAGTGAAATGCATTTTACAAAGCTAATTGAATCACATGAAAGTCAAACACATTCAAACAAAGCTATTTGAATCAAATAAAAGTCAAATACATTCTACAAAGCTAATTGAATCAGATGAAAATCAAACACATTCTACGAAACAAATTAAATTAAATGAAATTCAAACACATTCAAACAAAGCTATTTGAATCAAAGGAAAGTCAAATACATTCTACAATGCTTTGAATCAAATGAAAGTCAAACACATTCAAACAAAACTATTTGAATCGAATGAAATTCAAAAACATTCTACAAAGCTAATTGAATCAAATGAAAGTCTAACACATTCAAACGAAGCTATTTATATCAAATGAGAGTCAAAAACATTGTAACAAAGCTAATTAAATCAAATAGAAGTCATATACATTCTACAAAGCTAATTTAATCAAATGAAAGTCAAACACATTCAAACAAAGATATTAGAATCAAATGAAAGTCAAATACATTCTACAAAACTAATTAAATTAAATGAAAGTCAAACACATTCAAACAAAGCTATTAGAATCAAATGAAAGTCAAATACATTCTACAAACCTAATTGATTCAAATGTAAGTCAAACACATTCAATCAAAGCTATTTGAATCAAATGAAAGTCAAATACATTCTACAAAGCTAATTGAATCAAATGAAATTTAAACACATTCAAACAAAGCTATTTGAATCAAATGAGAGTAAAAAACATTCAAACAAAGCTAATTAAATCAAATAAAAGTCATATACAGGCTACAAAGCTAATTGAATCAAATGAAAGTCAAACTCATTCAAACAATGCAATTTGAATCAAATGAAAGTCAAATACATTCTACAAATCCAATTGTATCAAATGAAAGTCAAACACATTCAAATAAAGCTAATTGAATCAAATGAAAGTCAAACACATTCAAACAAAGCAATTTAAATCAAATGAAAGTGAAATGCATTCTACAAAGCTAATTGAATCAGATGAAAGTAAAACACATTCTACAAAGCAAATTGAATCAAATGAAAGTCAAATACATTCTACAAAGCTAATTGTATCAAATGAAAGTCAAACACATTCAAATAAAGCTATTTGAATCAAATAAAAGCCAAACACATTCAAACAAAGCAATTTAAATCAAATGGAAGTGAAATGCATTCTACAAAGCTAATTGACTCACATGAAAGTCAAACACATTCAAAAGAAACTATTTGAATCAAATGAGAGACAAATACATTCAAACAAAGCTAATTAAATCAAATAAAAGTCAAATACATTCTACAAAGCTAGTTGAATCAAATGAAAGTCAAACACATTCAACCAAAGCTATTTGAATCAAATGAAAGTCAAATACATTCTACAAAGCTAATTGAATCGAATGAAAGTCAAACACATTCAAACAAAGCTATTTGAAACAAATGAAATTCAAAAACATTCTACAAAGCTAATTGAATCAAATGAAAGTCTAACACATTCAAACAAAGCTATTTGAATAAAATGAAAGTCAAATACATTCTACAAAGCTAATTAAATCAAATGAATGTCAAACACATTCAAACAAAGCTATTAGAATCAAATGAAAGTCAATTACATTCTACAAAGCTAATTGAATCAAATGAAAGTCAAACACATTTAATCAAAGCTATTTGAATCAAATGAAAGTCAAATACATTCAACAAAGCTAATTGAATCAAATGAAAGTTAAACACATTCAAACAAAGCTATTTGAATCAAATGAGAGTTAGAAACATTCAAACAAAGCTAATTAAATCAAATAAAAGTCATATACAGTCTACAAAGCTAATTGAATCAAATGAAAGTCAATCTCATTCAAACAAAGCAATTTAAGTTAAATGAAAGTCAAATACATTCTACAAATCCAATTGTATCAAATGAAAGTCAAACACATTCAAATAAAGCTAATTAAATCAAATGAAAGTCAAACACATTCTACAAAGCTAATTGAATCAAATGAAAGTCAAATACATTCTACAAAGCTAATTATATCAAATGAAAGTCAAACACATTCAAATAAAGCTATTTGAATCAAATGAAATTCAAACACATTCAAACAAAGCAATTTAAATCAAATAGAAGTAAAATGCATTCTATAAAGCTAATTGAATCACATGAAAGTCAAACACATTCAAACAAATCTATTTGAATCAAATGTAAGTAAAATACATTCTACAAAGCTAATTGAACCAAATGAAAGTCAAACACATTCAAACAAAGATATTAGAATCAAATGAAAGTCAAATACATTCTACAAAACTAATTAAATTAAATGAAAGTCAAACACATTCAAACAAAGCTATTAGAATCAAATGAAAGTCAAATACATTCTACAAACCTAATTGATTCAAATGAAAGTCAAACACGTTCAATCAAAGCTATTTGAATCAAATGAAAGTCAAATACATTCTACAAAGCTAATTGAATCAAATGAAAGTTAAACACATTCAAACAAAGCTATTTGAATCAAATGAGAGTAAAAAACATTCAAACAAAGCTAATTAAATCAAATAAAAGTCATATACAGGCTACAAAGCTAATTGAATCAAATGAAAGTCAAACTCATTCAAACAATGCAATTTGAATCAAATGAAAGTCAAATACATTCTACAAATCCAATTGTATCAAATGAAAGTCAAACACATTCAAATAAAGCTAATTGAATCAAATGAAAGTGAAACACATTCAAACAAAGCAATTTAAATCAAATGAAAGTGAAATGCATTCTACAAAGCTAATTGAATCAAATGAAAGTAAAACACATTCTACAAAGCAAATTGAATCAAATGAAAGTCAAATACATTCTACAAAGCTAATTGTATCAAATGAAAGTCAAACACATTCAAATAAAGCTATTTGAATCAAATAAAAGCCAAACACATTCAAACAAAGCAATTTAAATCAAATGGAAGTGAAATGCATTCTACAAAGCTAATTGAATCACATGAAAGTCAAACACATTCAAAAGAAACTATTTGAATCAAATGAGAGACAAATACATTCAAACAAAGCTAATTAAATCAAATAAAAGTCAAATACATTCTACAAAGCTAGTTGAATCAAATGAAAGTCAAACACATTCAACCAAAGCTATTTGAGTCAAATGAAAGTCAAATACATTCTACAAAGCTGATGTGAATCAAGAGGCTAAATCTTTTGAAGGGTCCAAGACACTTGTAAAAGGTCCAAATAGCTTCATTATGGGCTGCCCAAACAAGAAAATAAACAAGATAATAAACAAGGAAAGATCCAATAGCTTAAATTGGAAAGAAACAAGCACGAATTACAAAGAAGAAGAAATTGCGAAGTTCACTTCCGACGAGCACACATGCTGCCACGCGCCGACTCCTGGCCCACGCGCCGACTCCCTAGCTCCGCCTTGGTCCCACCTTGACATTAGCCAGGCGCGTGCACCACCTTGGTGGCGCGTGCAAAGAGTTTCGGCGACAGAACGAAAAGCATGATTTTCTTTACTTAGTTTTTTCTAGAGTTTTTGCTTGCAAGTTTTTACCTTTCACTTGAAAGGGTTTTTCTTGGTTTAAGCAATTAGGAATGTTCTTAATTTCTGTTATTTTATTTTAAAATAATTTCTAAGTCAATTAGGAATTGTTTTAAGAAGTTTTAGGTTAATTAGAACTAGTCTTATTACTAGTTTCCTAGTTCCATTAGAATTGGTTTTCCTATTCTATCTAGGATACTTTGGGATCAAGGCTAGGGTTTTTTCTAGTTTGAATAGACTTAGGAATAGTTAGTTTTTGTCTATAAATAATGTAATTTTCGTGATTTTTCAATAACATTGGAAAATCATTAAAATTCAAGTTAATTGTTTGTTTTGCTTAATTGCTTACAAATTCTTTTGCTAGTTTTCAATTCGAGGAGTTGTTTTGATAATTAGAACGTTCAATTCTTAGTTCTAGGAGTAGTCTAAGTTTTGTTCATCAAAGTACTTAGTTCCAGGAGTGGTCTAGGTAATTTCAGAGGCGTTGAATTCGTTCCAGGAGTGGTCGTTTTCAAAGTCATATCCGGTTCGTTATTTTTAAGTTGTTCGATTTTCTTAGGAAATTCGAAGGGCTTGTGTTACTTGTGTGATTTTAGATTCTTTATTAAGTTAAGGGGTTTAAATCCAAACACATTCAAACAAAGCTATTAGAATCAAATGAAAGTCAAATACATTCTACAAAGCTAATTGATACAAATGAAAGTCAAACACATTCAATCAAAGCTATTTGAATCAAATGAAAGTCAAATACATTCTACAAAGCTAATTGAATCAAATGAAAGTCAAACACATTCAACCAAAGCTATTTGAATCAAATCAAAGTCAAATACATTCTACAAAGCTAATTGTATCAAATGAAAGTCAAACACATTCAAACAAAGCTATTTGAATCAAAGGAAAGTCAAATACATTCTACAAAGCTAATTGAATCAAATGAAAGTCAAACACATTCTACGAATCAAATTAAATCAAATGAAATTCAAACACATTCAAACAAAGCAAAATGAATCAAAGGAAAGTCAAATACATTCTACAAAGCTAATTTAATCAAATGAAAGTCAAACACATTCAAACAAAACTATTTGAATCAAATGAAATTCAAAAACATTCTACAAAGCTAATTGAATCAAATGAAAGTCTAACACATTCAAACAAAGCTATTTGAATCAAATGAGAGTCAAAAACATTGTAACAAAGCTAATTAAATCAAATAGAAGTCATATACATTCTACAAAGCTAATTGAATCAAATGAAAGTCAAACACATTCAAACAAAGATATTAGAATCAAATGAAAGTCAAATACATTCTACAAAACTAATTAAATCAAATGAAAGTCAAACACATTCAAACAAAGCTATTAGAATCAAATGAAAGTCAAATACATTCTACAAAGCTAATTGATTCAAATGAAAGTCAAACACATTCAATCAAAGCTATTTGAATCAAATGAAAGTCAAATACATTCTACAAAGCTAATTGAATCAAATGAAAGTTAAACACATTCAAACAAAGCTATTTGAATTAAATGAGAGTAAAAAACATTCAAACAAAGCTAATTAAATCAAATAAAAGTCTTATATAGGCTACAAAGCTAATTGAATCAAATGAAAGTCAAACTCATTCAAACAATGCAATTTGAATCAAATGAAAGTCAAATACATTCTACAAATCCAATTGTATCAAATGAAAGTCAAACACATTCAAATAAAGCTAATTGAATCAAATGAAAGTCAAACACATTCAAACAAAGCAATTTAAATCAAATGAAAGTGAAATGCATTCTACAAAGCTAATTGAATCAGATGAAAGTAAAACACATTCTACAAAGCAAATTGAATCAAATGAAAGTCAAATACATTCTACAAAGCTAATTGTATCAAATGAAAGTCAAACACATTCAAATAAAGCTATTTGAATCAAATAAAAGCCAAACACATTCAAACAAAGCAATTTAAATCAAATGGAAGTGAAATGCATTCTACAAAGCTAATTGAATCACATGAAAGTCAAACACATTCAAAAGAAACTATTTGAATCAAATGAGAGACAAATACATTCAAACATAGCAATTTAAATCAAATGAAAGTGAAATGCATTTTACAAAGCTAATTGAATCACATGAAAGTCAAACACATTCAAACAAAGCTATTTGAATCAAATAAAAGTCAAATACATTCTACAAAGCTAATTGAATCAGATGAAAGTCAAACACATTCTACGAAACAAATTAAATCAAATGAAATTCAAACACATTCAAACAAAGCTATTTGAATCAAAGGAAAGTCAGATACATTCTACAAAGCTTTGAATCAAATGAAAGTCAAACACATTCAAACAAAACTATTTGAATCAAATGAAATTCAAAAACATTCTACAAAGCTAATTGAATCAAATGAAAGTCTAACACATTCAAACAAAGCTATTTGAATTAAATGAGAGTCAAAAACATTGTAACAAAGCTACTTAAATCAAATAGAAGTCATATACATTCTACAAAGCTAATTTAATCAAATGAAAGTCAAACACATTCAAACAAAGATATTAGAATCAAATGAAAGTCAAATACATTCTACCAAACTAATTAAATCAAATGAAAGTCAAACACATTCAAACAAAGCTATTAGAATCAAATGAAAGTCAAATACATTCTACAACCCTAATTGATTCAAATGAAAGTCAAACACATTCAATCAAAGCTATTTGAATCAAATGAAAGTCAAATACATTCTACAAAGCTAATTGAATCAAATGAAATTTAAACACATTCAAACAAAGCTATTTGAATCAAATGAGAGTAAAAAACATTCAAACAAAGCTAATTAAATCAAATAAAAGTCATATACAGGCTACAAAGCTAATTGAATCAAATGAAAGTCAAACTCATTCAAACAATGCAATTTGAATCAAATCAAAGTCAAATACATTCTACAAATCCAATTGTATCAAATGAAAGTCAAACACATTCAAATAAAGCTAATTGAATAAAATGAAAGTCAAACACATTCAAACAAAGCAATTTAAATCAAATGAAAGTGAAATGCATTCTACAATGCTAATTGAATCAGGTGAAAGTAAAACACATTCTACAAAGCAAATTGAATCAAATGAAAGTCAAATACATTCTACAAAGCTAATTGTATCAAATGAAAGTCAAACACATTCAAATAAAGCTATTTGAATCAAATAAAAGCCAAACACATTCAAACAAAGCAATTTAAATCAAATGGAAGTGAAATGCATTCTACAAAGCTAATTGAATCACATGAAAGTCAAATACATTCAAAAGAAACTATTTGAATCAAATGAGAGACAAATACATTCAAACAAAGCTAATTAATTCAAATAAAAGTCAAATATATTCTACAAAGCTAGTTGAATCAAATGAAAGTCAAACACATTCAACCAAAGCTATTTGAATCAAATGAAAGTCAAATACATTCTACAATGCTAATTGAATCAAATGAAAGTCAAACACATTCAAACAAAGCTATATGAATCTAATGAAAGTCAAACACATTCAAACAAAATTATTTAAATGAAATGAAAGTGATATGCATTCTACAAAGCTTATTGAATCGAATGAAATTCAAATACATTCTACAAAGCTAATTGAATCAAATGAAAGTCAAACACATTCAAACAAAGCTATATGAATCAAATAAAAGTCAAACACATTCAAACAAAGTTATTTAAATCAAATGAAAGTGAAATGAATTCTACAAAGCTAATTGAATCACATGAAATTCAAACACATTCAAAAGAAACTATTTGAATCAAATGAGAGATAAATACATTCAAACAAAGCTAATTAAATCAAATAAAAGTCAAATACATTCTACAAAGCTAATTGAATCAAATGAAAGTCAAACACATTCAACCAAAGCTATTTGAATCAAAGAAAGTCAAATACATTCTACAAAGCTAATTGTATCAAATGAAAGTTAAACACATTCAAACAAAGCAATTTAAATCAAATGAAAGTGAAATGCATTCTACTAAGCTAATTGAATCAGATGAAAGTAAAACACATTCTACAAAGCTAATTGAATTAAATGAAAGTCAAACACATTCAACCAAAGCTATTTGAATCTAATGAAAGTCAAATACATTCTACAAAGCTAATTGTATCAAATAAAAGTCAAACACATTCAAACAAAGCAATTTAAATCAAATGTAATTGAAATGCATTCTACAAAGCTAATTGAATCACATGAAAGTCAAACACATTCAAACAAATCTATTTGAATAAAATGTAAGTCAAATAAATTCTACAAAGCTAATTGAATCACATGAAAGTCAAACACATTTTAACAAAGCTATTAGAATCAAATGAAAGTCAAATACATTCTACAAAGCTAATTGAATCAGATGAAAATCAAATACATTCAAACAAATCTATTTGAATAAAATGAAAGTCAAATACATTCTACAAAGCTAATTGAATCAAATGAAATTCAAACACATTTAGACAATGCTATTTGAATAAAATGAAAGTCAAACACTTTCAAACAAAGCTATTTAAATCAAATGAAAGTGAAATGAATTCTACAAAGCTAATTGAATCACATGAAAGTCAAACACATTCAAACAAAGCTATTTGAGTCAAATAATGGTCAAATACATTCTACAAAGCTAATTGATTCAGATGAAAGTCAAACACATTCTACAAAGCAAATTAAATCAAATAAAAGTCAAACACATTTAAACAAAGCTATTTGAATTAAAGGAAAGTCAAATACATTCTACAAAGCTAATTGAATCGAATGAAAGTCAAACACATTCAAACAAAGCTATTTGTATCAAATGAAATTCAAAAACATTCTACAAAGCTAATTGAATCAAATGAAAGTCTAACACATTCAAACAAAGCTATTTGAATCAAATGAAAGTCAAATACATTCTACAAAGCTAATTAAATCAAATGAATGTCAAACACATTCAAAAAAAGCTATTAGAATCAAATGAAAGTCAATTACATTCTACAAAGCTAATTGAATCAAATGAAAGTCAAACACATTTAATCAAAGCTATTTGAATCAAATGAAAGTCAAATACATTCTACAAAGCTAATTGAATCAAATGAAAGTTAAACACATTCAAACAAAGCTATTTGAATCAAATGAGAGTTAAAAACATTCAAACAAAGCTAATTAAATCAAATAAAAGTCATATACAGTCTACAAAGCTAATTGAATCAAATGAAAGTCAATCTCATTCAAACAAAGCTATTTGAATCAAATGAGAGTTAAAAACATTCAAACAAAGCTAATTAAATCAAATAAAAGTCATATACAGTCTACTAAGCTAATTGAATCAAATGAAAGTCAATCTCATTCAAACAAAGCAATTTAAATCAAATGAAAGTCAAATACATTCTAAAAATCCAATTGTATCAAATGAAAGTCAAACACATTCAAATAAAGCTAATTAAATCAAATGAAAGTCAAATACATTCTACAAATCCAATTGTATCAAATGAAAGTCAAATACATTCAAATAAAGCTAATTGAATCAAATGAAAGTCAAACACATTCAAACAAAGCAATTTAAATCAAATGAAAGTGAAATGCATTCTACAAAGCTAATTGAATCAGATGAAAGTAAAACACATTCTACAAAGCAAATTGAATCAAATGAAAGTCAAATACATTCTACAAAGCTAATTGTATCAAATGAAAGTCAAACACATTCAAATAAAGCTATTTGAATCAAATGAAATTCAAACACATTCAAACAAAGCAATTTAAATCAAATAGAAGTGAAATGCATTCTATAAAGCTAATTGAATCACATGAAAGTCAAACACATTCAAACAAATCTATTTGAATAAAATGTAAGTAAAATACATTCTACAAAGCTAATTGAACCAGATGAAAGTCAAACACATTCAAACTAACCTACTTGAATCAAATGAAAGTCAAATACATTCTACAAAGCTAATTGATTCAAATGAAAGTCAAACACGTTCAATCAAAGCTATTTGAATCAAATGAAAGTCAAATACATTCTACAAAGCTAATTGAATCAAATGAAAGTTAAACATATTCAAACAAAGCTATTTGAATCAAATGAGAGTATAAAACATTCAAACAAAGCTAATTAAATCAAATAAAAGTCATATACAGGCTACAAAGCTAATTGAATCAAATGAAAGTCAAACTCATTCAAACAATGCAATTTGAATCAAATGAAAGTCAAATACATTCTACAAATCCAATTGTATCAAATGAAAGTCAAACACATTCAAATAAAGCTAATTGAATCAAATGAAAGTGAAACACATTCAAACAAAGCAATTTAAATCAAATGAAAGTGAAATGCATTCTACAAAGCTAATTGAATCAAATGAAAGTAAAACACATTCTACAAAGCAAATTGAATCAAATGAAAGTCAAATACATTCTACAAAGCTAATTGTATCAAATGAAAGTCAAACACATTCAAATAAAGCTATTTGAATCAAATAAAAGCCAAACACATTCAAACAAAGCAATTTAAATCAAATGGAAGTGAAATGCATTCTACAAAGCTAATTGAATCACATGAAAGTCAAACACATTCAAAAGAAACTATCTGAATCAAATGAGAGACAAATACATTCAAACAAAGCTAATTAAATCAAATAAAAGTCAAATACATTCTACAAAGCTAGTTGAATCAAATGAAAGTCAAACACATTCAACCAAAGCTATTTGAGTCAAATGAAAGTCAAATACATTCTACAAAGCTGATGTGAATCAAGAGGCTAAATCTTTTGAAGGGTCCCTAGCTCCGCCTTGGTCCCACCTTAACATTGGCCAGGCGCGTGCACCACCTTGGTGGCGCGTGCAAAGAGTTTCGGCGACAGAACGAAAAGCATGATTTTCTTTACTTAGTTTTTTCTAGAGTTTTTGCTTGCAAGTTTTTACCTTTCACTTGAAAGGATTTTTCTTGGTTTAAGCAATTAGGAATCTTCTTAATTTCTGTTATTTTATTTTAAAATAATTTCTTAGTCAATTAGGAATTGTTTTAAGAAGTTTTAGGTTAATTAGAACTAGTCTTATTACTAGTTTCCTAGTTCCAGTAGAATTGGTTTTCCTATTCTATCTAGGATACTTTGGGATCAAGGCTAGGGTTTTTTCTAGTTTGAATAGACTTAGGAATAGTTAGTTTTTATCTATAAATAATGTAATTTTCGTGATTTTTCAATAACATTCGAAAATCATTAAAATTCAAGTTAATTGTTTGTTTTGCTTAATTGCTTACAAATTCTTTTGCTAGTTTTCAATTCAAGGAGTTGTTTTGATAATTAGAACGTTCAATTCTTAGTTCTAGGAGTAGTCTAAGTTTTGTTCATCAAAGTACTTAGTTCCAGGAGTGGTCTAGGTAATTTGAGAGGCGTTGAATTCGTTCCAGGAGTGGTCGTATTCAAAGTCATATCCGGTTCGTTATTTTTAAGTTGTTCGATTTTCTTAGGAAATTCGAAGGGCTTGTGTTACTTGTGTGATTTTAGATTCTTTATTAAGTTAAGGGGTTTAAATCCAAACACATTCAAACAAAGCTATTAGAATCAAATGAAAGTCAAATACATTCTACAAAGCTAATTGATACAAATGAAAGTCAAACACATTCAATCAAAGCTATTTGAATCAAATGAAAGTCAAATACATTCGACAAAGCTAATTGAATCAAATGAAAGTTAAACACATTCAAACAAAGCTATTTGAATCAAATGAGAGTAAAAAACATTCACACAAAGCTAATTAAATCAAATTAAAGTCATATACAGGCCACAAAGCTAATTGAATCAAATGAAAGTCAAACTCATTCAAACAATGCAATTTGAATCAAATGAAAGTCAAATACATTCTACAAATCCAATTGTATCAAATGAAAGTCAAACACATTCAAATAAAGCTAATTGAATCAAATGAAAGTCAAACACATTCAAACAAAGCAATTTAAATCAAATGAAAGTGAAATGCATTCTACAAAGCTAATTGAATCAGGTGAAAGTAAAACACATTCTACAAAGCAAATTGAATCAAATGAAAGTTAAATACATTCTACAAAGCTAATTGTATCAAATGAAAGTCAAACACATTCAAATAAGGCTGTTTGAATGAAATAAAAGCCTAACACATTCAAACAAAGCAATTTAAATC
Source organism: Chenopodium quinoa (assembly GCF_001683475.1). Lineage (NCBI taxonomy): Eukaryota > Viridiplantae > Streptophyta > Magnoliopsida > Caryophyllales > Amaranthaceae > Chenopodium > Chenopodium quinoa. The sequence continues at coordinate 41,428 of NW_018743321.1, forward strand.
AAATGGAAGTGAAATGCATTCTACAAAGCTAATTGAATGACGTGAAAGTCAAACACATTCAAAAGAAACTATTTGAATCAAATGAGAGACAAATACATTCAAACAAAGCTAATTAAATCAAATAAAAGTCAAATACATTCTACAAAGCTAATTGAATAAAATGAAAGTCAAACACATTCAACCAAAGCTATTTGAATCTAATGAAAGTCAATACATTCTACAAAGCTAATTGTATCAAATGAAAGTCAAACACATTCAAACAAAGCTATTTGAATCAAAGGAAAGTCAAATACATTCTACAAAGCTAATTGAATCAAATGAAAGTCAAACACATTCTACGAATCAAATTAAATCAAATGAAATTCAAACACATTCAAACAAAGCTATTTGAATCAAAGGAAAGTCAAATACATTCTACAAAGCTAATTTAATCAAATGAAAGTCAAACACATTCAAACAAAACTATTTGAATCAAATGAAATTCAAAAACATTCTACAAAGCTAATTGAATCAAATGAAAGTCTAACACATTCAAACAAAGCTATTTGAATCAAATGAGAGTCAAAAACATTGTAACAAAGCTAATTAAATCAAATAGAAATCAAATACATTTTACAAAGCTAATTGAATCAAATGAAAGTCAAACACATTCAAACAAAGATATTAGAATCAAATGAAAGTCAAATACATTCTACAAAACTAATTAAATCAAATGAAAGTCAAACACATTCAAACAAAGCTATTAGAATCAAATGAAAGTCAAATACATTCTACAAAGCTAATTGATTCAAATGAAAGTCAAACACATTCAATCAAAGCTATTTGAATCAAATGAAAGTCAAATACATTCTACAAAGCTGATGTGAATCAAGAGGCTAATTCTTTTGAAGGGTCTAAGACACTTGTAGAAGGTCCAAATAGCTTCATTATGGGCTGCCCAAACAAGAAAATAAACAAGATAATAAACAAGGAAAGATCCAATAGCTTAAATTGGAAAGAAACAAGCACGAATTACAAAGAAGAAGAAATTGCGAAGTTCACTTCTGACGAGCACACATGCTGCCATGCGCCGACTCCTGGCCCACGCGCCGACTCCCTAGCTCCGCCTTGGTCCCACCTTGACATTGGCCAGGCGCGTGCACCACCTTGGTGGCGCGTGCAAAGGGTTTCAGCGACAGAACGAAAAGCATGATTTTCTTTACTTAGTTTTTTCTAGAGTTTTTGCTTGCAAGTTTTTACCTTTCACTTGAAAGGGTTTTTCTTGGTTTAAGCAAGTAGGAATCTTCTTAATTTCTGTTATTTTATTTTAAAATAATTTCTAAGTCAATTAGGCATTGTTTTAAGAAGTTTTAGGTTAATTAGAACTAGTCTTATTACTAGTTTCCTAGTTCCATTAGAATTGGTTTTCCTATTCTATCTAGGATACTTTGGGATCAAGGCTAGGGTTTTTTTCTAGTTTGAATAGACTTAGGAATAGTTAGTTTTTGTCTATAAATAATGTAATTTTCGTGATTTTTCAATAACATTCGAAATCATTAAAATTCAAGTTAATTGTTTGTTTTGCTTAATTGCTTACAAATTCTTTTGCTAGTTTTCAATTCAAGGAGTTGTTTTGATAATTAGAACGTTCAATTCTTAGTTCTAGGAGTAGTCTAAGTTTTGTTCATCAAAGTACTTAGTTCCAGGAGTGGTCTAGGTAATTTGAGAGGCGTTGAATTCGTTCCAGGAGTGGTCGTTTTCAAAGTCATATCCGGTTCGTTATTTTTAAGTTGTTCGATTTTCTTAGGAAATTCGAAGGGCTTGTGTTACTTGTGTGATTTTAGATTCTTTATTAAGTTAAGGGGTTTAAATCCAAACACATTCAAACAAAGCTATTAGAATCAAATGAAAGTCCAATACATTCTACAAAGCTAATTGATTCTAATGAAAGTCAAACACATTCAATCAAAGCTATTTGAATCAAATGAAAGTCAAATACATTCTACAAAGCTAATTGAACCAAATGAAAGTTAAACACATTCAAACAAAGCTATTTGAATCAAATGAGAGTAAAAAACATTCACACAAAGCTAATTAAATCAAATAAAAGTCATATACAGGCCACAAAGCTAATTGAATCAAATGAAAGTCAAACTCATTCAAACAATGCAATTTGAATCAAATGAAAGTCAAATACATTCTACAAATCCAATTGTATCAAATGAAAGTCAAACACATTCAAATAAAGCTAATTGAATCAAATGAAAGTCAAACACATTCAAACAAAGCAATTTAAATCAAATGAAAGTGAAATGCATTATACAAAGCTAATTGAATCAGATGAAAGTAAAACACATTCTACAAAGAAAATTGAATCAAATGAAAGTCAAATACATTCTACAAAGCTAATTGTATCAAATGAAAGTCAAACACATTCAAATAAAGCTGTATGAATGAAATAAAAGCCTAACACATTCAAACAAAGCAATTTAAATCAAATGGAAGTGAAATGCATTCTAGAAAGCTAATTGAATCATATGAAAGTCAAACACATTCAAAAGAAACTATTTGAATCAAATGAGAGACAAATACATTCAACAAAGCTAATTAAATCAAATAAAAGTCAAATACATTCTACAAAGCTAGTTGAATCAAATGAAAGTCAAACACATTCAACCAAAGCTATTTGAATCAAATGAAAGTCAAATACATTCTACAAATCTAATTGAATCAAATGAAAGTCAAACACATTCAAACAAAGCTATTTGAATCAAATAAGAGTCAAAAACATTGTAACAAAGCTAATTTAATCAAATAGAAGTCATATACATTCCACAAAGCTAATTAAATCAAATGAAAGTCAAACTCATTCAAACAAAGAAATTAGAATCAAATGAAAGTCAAATAAATTCTACAAAACTAATTAAATCAAATGAAAGTCAAACACATTCAAACAAAGCTATTAGAATCAAATGAAAGTCAAATACATTCTACAAAGCTAATTGATTCAAATGAAAGTCAAACACATTCAATCAAAGCTATTTGAATCAAATGAAAGTCAAATACATTCTACAAAGCTAATTGAATCAAATGAAAGTTAAACACATTCAAACAAAGCTATTTGAATCAAATGAGAGTAAAAAACATTCAAACAAAGCTAATTAAATAAAATAAAAGTCATATACAGGCTACAAAGCTAATTGAACCAAATGAAAGTCAAACTCATTCAAACAATGCAATTTGAATCAAATGAAAGTCAAATACATTCTACAAATCCAATTGTATCAAATGAAAGTCAAACACATTCAAATAAAGCTAATTGAATCAAATGAAAGTCAAACACATTCAAACAAAGCAATTCAAATTAAATGAAAGTGAAATGCATTCTACAAAGCTAATTGAATCAGATGAAAGTAAAACACATTCTACAAAGCAAATTGAATCAAATGAAAGTCAAATACATTCTACAAAGCTAATTGTATCAAATGAAAGTCAAACACATTCAAATAAAGCTATTTGAATCAAATAAAAGCCAAACACATTCAAACAAAGCAATTTAAATCAAATGGAAGTGAAATGCATTCTACAAAGCTAATTGAATCACATGAAAGTCAAACACATTCAAAAGAAACTATTTGAATCAAATGAGAGACAAATACATTCAAACAAAGCTAATTAAATCAAATAAAAGTCAATTACATTCTACAAAGCTAGTTGAATCAAATGAAAGTCAAACACATTCAACCAAAGCTATTTGAATCAAATGAAAGTCAAATACATTCTAGAAATCTAATTGAATCAAATGAAAGTCAAACACATTCAAACAAAGCTATATGAATCTAATGAAAGTCAAACACATTCAAACAAAATTATTTAAATGAAATGAAAGTGATATGCATTCTACAAAGCTTATTGAATCGAATGAAATTCAAATACATTCTACAAAGCTAATTGAATCAAATGAAAGTCAAACACATTTAAACAAAGCTATATAAATCAAATAAAAGTCAAACAGATTCAAACAAAGTTATTTAAATCAAATGAAAGTGAAATGCAATCTACAAAGCTAATTGAATCACATGAAAGTCAAACACATTCAAAAGAAACTATTTGAATCAAATGAGAGATAAATACATTCAAACAAAGCTAATTAAATCAAATAAAAGTCAAATACATTCTACAAAGCTAATTGAATCAAATGAAAGTCAAACACATTCAACCAAAGCTATTTGAATCAAATGAAAGTCAAATACATTCTACAAAGCTAATTGTATCAAATGAAAGTTAAACACATTCAAACAAAGCAATTTAAATCAAATGAAAGTGAAATGCATTCTACAAAGCTAATTGAATCAGATGAAAGTAAAACACATTCTACAAAGCTAATTGAATCAAATGAAAGTCAAACACATTCAACCAAAGCTATTTGAATTAAATGACAGTCAAATACATTCTACAAAGCTAATTGTATCAAATGAAAGTCAAACACATTCAAATAAAGCTATTTGAATCAAATAAAAGTCAAACACATTCAAACAAAGCAATTTAAATCAAATGGAAGTGAAATGCATTCTACAAAGCTAATTGAATCACATGAAAGTCAAACACATTCAAACAAATCTATTTGAATCAAATGTAAGTCAAATAAATTCTACAAAGCTAATTGAATCACATGAAAGTCAAACTGATGTAAAAACTAATAGATGAAATTAGTTTAAACAAGTTAATGAATCAAGCTTAAGCAAAGGACTGATTTTAGGTTGGTGTCTAGGTACGTTTATGTAGAATTTAGGTGTAGGTTTGTAAGGATTACTCACTTAACAAACAAGGATATGAAGGCAAGGATTTCTCACTCAACCTACTAAGTTCAAATTGTATGGAAGGATTACTCACTTCACCACTCAATCTCTTCAAGTCTAACTTGGTACAAAAACCGGTTATTTCACAAACAAATAATCAGTTTTTAAGTTCAAGCAAAAGCTCTTTTTCATTGATCAAAATCTGATTACAAACTACCATTACATGCCTTTTATAAGCAACTAAAAGAACTAACAATCATTGCTTAACTTAAAGAAGCAGACTGATTTATTAAAGCTTTAAACAACGAAAATGAAACTAAGTCTAAATTACGTCTAAGTGCAGCAGCCTCTTAGTCTTCATATGCCCCTTAACGTCCTTATTAAACGCATGTAAATGAGCTAAACAAACAGCCACAAATTCAGCAAGAAAACCGTTGGAGGTGCATTTGTAACCCCCCCTTGATTCACGCCCCTTTCATTATTCATGCATTGAAGTTTCTCCTTGAGTTCCTCTCAACTGAAATGGCTGTTCAAAATGCTTCAATTAACGTGCTTAATGAGCAATTAAGCAAGTAAATCCATGATTAAAACCAAACGGACCATGGGCAGCAAAAGAATCCAAGGTTTGGTCTTCAAATGATTTCGCAAGTATCACTTCTTTGGGTGAACCGTAACTTGGACTTGTGCTTGGACTTGGATGAAAATTGTGACTAGGACTAATAGGACTTTCGTGATTTGCATCACAAACACATTTTAACAAAGCTATTTGAATCAAATGAAAGTCAAATACATTCTACAAAGCTAATTGAATCAGATGAAAATCAAATACATTCAAACAAATCTATTTGAATAAAATGAAAGTCAAATACATTCTACAAAGCTAATTGAATCAAATGAAAGTCAAAGACATTCAGACAATGTTATTTGAATCAAATGAAAGTCAAACACTTTCAAACAAAGCTATTTAAATCAAATGAAAGTGAAATGCATTCTACAAAGCTAATTGAATCACATGAAAGTCAAACACATTCAAACAAAGCTATTTGAATTAAATAATAGTCAAATACATTCTACAAAGCTAATTGATTCAGATGAAAGTCAAACACATTCTACAAAGCAAATTAAATCAAATGAAAGTCAAACACATTCAAACAAAGGTATTTGAATCAAAGCAAAGTCAAATACATTCTACAAAGCTAATTGAATCGAATGAAAGTCAAACGCATTCAAACAAAGCTATTTGTATCAAATGAAATTCAAAAACATTCTACAAAGCTAATTGAATCAAATGAAAGTCTAACACATTCAAACAAAGCTATTTGAATCAAATGAAAGTCAAATACATTCTACAAAGCTAATTAAATCAAATGAATGTCAAACACATTCAAACAAAGCTATTAGAATAAAATGAAATTCAATTACATTCTACAAAGCTAATTGAATCATATGAAAGTCAAACACATTTAATCAAAGCTATTTGAATCAAATGAAAGTCAAATACATTCTACAAAGCTAATTGAATCAAATGAAAGTTAAACACATTTAAACAAAGCTATTTGAATCAAATGAGAGTCAAAAACATTCAAACAAAGCTAATTAAATCAAATAAAAGTCATATACAGTCTACAAAGCTAATTGAATAAAATGAAAGTTCTCATAGAACAAAGCAATTTAAATAAAATGAAAGTCAAATACATTCTACAAATCCAATTGTATCAAATGAAAGTCAAACACATTCAAATAAAGCTAATTAAATCAAATGAAAGTCAAACACATTCTACAAAGCTAATTGAATCAAATGAAAGTCAAATACATTCTACAAAGCTAATTGTATCAAATGAAAGTCAAACACATTCAAATAAAGCTATTTGAATCAAATGAAAGTCAAACACATTCAAACAAAGCAATTTAAATCAAATAGAAGTGAAATGCATTCTATAAAGCTAATTGAATCACATGAAAGTCAAACACATTCAAACAAATCTATTTGAATCAAATGTAAGTAAAATACATTCTACAAAGCTAATTGAACTAGATGAAAGTCAAACACATTCAAACTAACCTACTTGAATCAAATGAAAGTCAAATACAATCAACAAAGCTAATTGAATCAAATGAAAGTCAAACACATTCAAACAAAGCTATTTGAATCAAAAGAAAGTCAAATACATTCTACAAAGCTAATTTTATCAAATGAAAGTCAAACACATTCAAATAAAGCTATTTGAATCAAATGAAAGTCAAACACATTAAAACATAGCAATTTAAATCAAATGAAAGTGAAATGCATTCTACAAAGCTAATTGAATCACATGAAAGTCAAACACATTCAAACAAAGCTATTTGAATCAAATAAAAGTCAAATACATTCTACAAAGCTAATTGAATCAGATGAAAGTCAAACACATTCTACGAATCAAATTAAATCAAATGAAATTCAAACACATTCAAACAAAGCTATTTGAATCAAAGGAAAGTCAAATACATTCTACAAAGCTAATTGAATCAAATGAAAGTCTAACACATTCAAAGAAAGCTATTTGAATCAAATGAGAGTCGAAAACATTGTAACAAAGCTAATTAAATCAAATAAATGTCATATACATTCTACAAAGCTAATTGAATCAAATGAAAGTCAAACACATTCAAACAAAGATATTAGAATCAAATGAAAGTCAAATACATTCTACAAAACTAATTAAATCAAATGAAAGTCAAACACATTTAAACAAAGCTATTAGAATCAAATGAAAGTCAAATACATTCTACAAAGCTAATTGATTCAAATGAAAGTCAAACACATTCAATCAAAGCTATTTGAATCAAATGAAAGTCAAATACATTCTACAAAGCTAATTGAATCAAATGAAAGTTAAACACATTCAAACAAAGCTATTTGAATCAAATGAGAGTAAAATACATTCAAACAAAGCTAATTAAATCAAATAAAAGTCATATACAGGCTACAAAGCTAATTGAATCAAATGAAAGTCAAACTCATTCAAACAATGCAATTTGAATCAAATGAAAGTCAAAAACATTCAAACAAAGCTAATTAAATCAAATAAAAGTCATATACAGTCTACAAAGCTAATTGAATAAAATGAAAGTCAATCTCATTAAAACAAAGCAATTTAAATAAAATGAAAGTCAAATACATTCTACAAATCCAATTGTATCAAATGAAAGTCAAACACATTCAAATAAAGCTAATTAAATCAAATGAAAGTCAAACACATTCTACAAAGCTAATTGAATCAAATGAAAGTCAAATACATTCTACAAAGCTAATTGTATCAAATGAAAGTCAAACACATTCAAATAAAGCTATTTGAATCAAATGAAAGTCAAAAACATTCAAACAAAGCAATTTAAATCAAATAGAAGTGAAATGCATTCTATAAAGCTAATTGAATCACATGAAAGTCAAACACATTAAAACAAATCTATTTGAATCAAATGTAAGTAATATACATTCTACAAAGCTAATTGAACCAGATGAAAGTCAAACACATTCAAACTAACCTACTTGAATCAAATGAAAGTCAAATACAATCAACAAAGCTAATTGAATCAAATGAAAGTCAAACACATTCAAACAAAGCTATTTGAATCAAAAGAAAGTCAAATACATTCTACAAAGCTAATTTTATCAAATGAAAGTCAAACACATTCAAATAAAGCTATTTGAATCAAATGAAAGTCAAACACATTCAAACATAGCAATTAAATCAAATGAAAGTGAAATGCATTCTACAAAGCTAATTGAATCACATGAAAGTCAAACACATTCAAACAAAGCTATTTGAATCAAATAAAAGTCAAATACATTCTACAAAGCTAATTGAATCAGATGAAAGTCAAACACATTCTACGAATCAAATTAAATCAAATGAAATTCAAACACATTCAAACAAAGCTATTTGAATCAAAGGAAAGTCAAATACATTCTACAAAGCTAATTGAATCAAATGAAAGTCAAACACATTCAAACAAAGCTATTTGAATAAAATGAAAGTCAAATACATTCTACAAAGCTAATTGAATCAAATGAAGGTCAAACACATTCAGACAATGTTATTTGAATCAAATGAAAGTCAAACACTTTCAAACAAAGCTATTTAAATCAAATGAAAGTGAAATGCATTCTACAAAGCTAATTGAATCACATGAAAGTCAAACACATTCAAACAAAGCTATTTGAATTAAATAATAGTCAAATACATTCTACAAAGCTAATTGATTCAGATGAAAGTCAAACACATTCTACAAAGCAAATTAAATCAAATGAAAGTCAAACACATTCAAACAAAGCTAATTGATTCAAATGAAAGTCAAACACATTCAATCAAAGCTATTTGAATCAAATGAAAGTCAAATACATTCTACAATGCTAATTGAATCAAATGAAAGTCAAACACATTCAAACAAAGCTATATGAATAAAATGAAATTCAATTACATTCTACAAAGCTAATTGAATCATATGAAAGTCAAACACATTTAATCAAAGCTATTTGAATCAAATGAAAGTCAAATACATTCTACAAAGCTAATTGAATCAAATGAAAGTTAAGCACATTCAAACAAAGCTATTTAAATCAAATGAGAGTCAAAAACATTCAACAAAGCTAATTAAATCAAATAAAAGTCATATACAGTCTACAAAGCTAATTGAATAAAATGAAAGTCAATCTCATTAAAACAAAGCAATTTAAATAAAATGAAAGTCAAATACATTCTACAAATCCAATTGTATCAAATGAAAGTCAAACACATTCAAATAAAGCTAATTAAATCAAATGAAAGTCAAACACATTCTACGAATCAAATTAAATCAAATGAAATTCAAACACATTCAAACAAAGCTATTTGAATCAAAGGAAAGTCAAATACATTCTACAAAGCTAATTGAATCAAATGAAAGTCAAACACATTCAAACAAAGCTATTTGAATCAAATGAGAGTCGAAAACATTGTAACAAAGCTAATTAAATCAAGTAAATGTCATATACATTCTACAAAGCTAATTGAATCAAATGAAAGTCAAACACATTTAATCAAAGCTATTTGAATCAAATGAAAGTCAAATACATTCTACAAAGCTAATTGAATCAAATGAAAGTTAAACACATTCAAACAAAGCTATTTGAATCAAATGAGAGTCAAAAACATTCAAACAAAGCTAATTAAATCAAATAAAAGTCATATACAGTCTACAAAGCTAATTGAATAAAATGAAAGTCAATCTCATTAAAACAAAGCAATTTAAATAAAATGAAAGTCAAATACATTCTACAAATCCAATTGTACCAAATGAAAGTCAAACACATTCAAATAAAGCTAATTAAATCAAATGAAAGTCAAACACATTCTACAAAGCTAATTGAATCAAATGAAAGTCAAATACATTCTACAAAGCTAATTGTATCAAATGAAAGTCAAACACATTCAAATAAAGCTATTTGAATCAAATGAAAGTCAAACACATTCAAACAAAGCAATTTAAATCAAATAGAAGTGAAATGCATTCTATAAAGCTAATTGAATCACATGAAAGTCAAACACATTCAAACAAATCTATTTGAATCAAATGTAAGTAAAATACATTCTACAAAGCTAATTGAACCAGATGAAAGTCAAACACATTCAAACTAACCTACTTGAATCAAATGAAAGTCAAATACAATCAACAAAGCTAATTGAATCAAATGAAAGTCAAACACATTCAAACAAAGCTATTTGAATCAAAAGAAAGTCAAATACATTCTACAAAGCTAATTTTATCAAATGAAAGTCAAACACATTCAAATAAAGCTATTTGAATCAAATGAAAGTCAAACACATTCAAACATAGCAATTTAAATCAAATGAAAGTGAAATGCATTCTACAAAGCTAATTGAATCACATGAAAGTCAAACACATTCAAACAAAGCTATTTGAATCAAATAAAAGTCAAATACATTCTACAAAGCTAATTGAATCAGATGAAAGTCAAACACATTCTACGAATCAAATTAAATCAAATGAAATTCAAACACATTCAAACAAAGCTATTTGAATCAAAGGAAAGTCAAATACATTCTACAAAGCTAATTGAATCAAATGAAAGTCTAACACATTCAAAGAAAGCTATTTGAATCAAATGAGAGTCGAAAACATTGTAACAAAGCTAATTAAATCAAATAAATGTCATATACATTCTACAAAGCTAATTGAATCAAATGAAAGTCAAACACATTCAAACAAAGATATTAGAATCAAATGAAAGTCAAATACATTCTACAAAACTAATTAAATCAAATGAAAGTCAAACACATTTAAATAAAGCTATTAGAATCAAATGAAAGTCAAATACATTCTACAAAGCTAATTGATTCAAATGAAAGTCAAACACATTCAATCAAAGCTATTTGAATCAAATGAAAGTCAAATACATTCTACAAAGCTAATTGAATCAAATGAAAGTTAAACACATTCAAACAAAGCTATTTGAATCAAATGAGAGTAAAATACATTCAAACAAAGCTAATTAAATCAAATAAAAGTCATATACAGGCTACAAAGCTAATTGAATCAAATGAAAGTCAAACTCATTCAAACAATGCAATTTGAATCAAATGAAAGTAAAAAACATTCAAACAAAGCTAATTAAATCAAATAAAAGTCATATACAGTCTACAAAGCTAATTGAATAAAATGAAAGTCAATCTCATTAAAACAAAGCAATTTAAATAAAATGAAAGTCAAATACATTCTACAAATCCAATTGTATCAAATGAAAGTCAAACACATTCAAATAAAGCTAATTAAATCAAATGAAAGTCAAACACATTCTACAAAGCTAATTGAATCAAATGAAAGTCAAATACATTCTACAAAGCTAGTTGTATCAAATGAAAGTCAAACACATTCAAATAAAGCTATTTGAATCAAATGAAAGTCAAACACATTCAAACAAAGCAATTTAAATCAAATAGAAGTGAAATGCATTCTATAAAGCTAATTGAATCACATGAAAGTCAAACACATTAAAACAAATCTATTTGAATCAAATGTAAGTAAAATACATTCTACAAAGCTAATTGAACCAGATGAAAGTCAAACACATTCAAACTAACCTACTTGAATCAAATGAAAGTCAAATACAATCAACAAAGCTAATTGAATCAAATGAAAGTCAAACACATTCAAACAAAGCTATTTGAATCAAAAGAAAGTCAAATACATTCTACAAAGCTAATTTTATCAAATGAAAGTCAAACACATTCAAATAAAGCTATTTGAATCAAATGAAAGTCAAACACATTCAAACATAGCAATTAAATCAAATGAAAGTGAAATGCATTCTACAAAGCTAATTGAATTACATGAAAGTCAAACACATTCAAACAAAGCTATTTGAATCAAATAAAAGTCAAATACATTCTACAAAGCTAATTGAATCAGATGAAAGTCAAACACATTCTACGAATCAAATTAAATCAAATGAAATTCAAACACATTCAAACAAAGCTATTTGAATCAAAGGAAAGTCAAATACATTCTACAAAGCTAATTGAATCAAATGAAAGTCAAACACATTCAAACAAAGCTATTTGAATCAAATGAGAGTCGAAAACATTGTAACAAAGCTAATTAAATCAAATGAAAGTCAAACACATTCAGACAATGTTATTTGAATCAAATGAAAGTCAAACACTTTCAAACAAAGCTATTTAAATCAAATGAAAGTTAAATGCATTCTACAAAGCTAATTGAATCACATGAAAGTCAAACACATTTAAACAAAGCTATTTAAATTAAATAATAGTCAAATACATTCTACAAAGCTAATTGATTCAGATGAAAGTCAAACACATTCTACAAAGCAAATTAAATCAAATGAAAGTCAAACACATTCAAACAAAGGTATTTGAATCAAAGCAAAGTCAAATACATTCTACAAAGCTAATTGAATCGAATGAAAGTCAAACACATTCAAACAAAGCTATTTGTATCAAATGAAATTCAAAAACATTCTACAAAGCTAATTGAATCAAATGAAAGTCTAACACATTCAAACAAAGCTATTTGAATCAAATGAAAGTCAAATACATTCTACAAAGCTAATTAAATCAAATGAATGTCAAACACATTCAAACAAAGCTATTAGAATAAAATGAAATTCAATTACATTCTACAAAGCTAATTGAATCATATGAAAGTCAAACACATTTAATCAAAGCTATTTGAATCAAATGAAAGTCAAATACATTCTACAAAGCTAATTGAATCAAATGAAAGTTAAACACATTCAAACAAAGCTATTTGAATCAAATGAGAGTCAAAAACATTCAAACAAAGCTAATTAAATCAAATAAATGTCATATACAGTCTACAAAGCTAATTGAATAAAATGAAAGTCAATCTCATTAAAACAAAGCAATTTAAATAAAATGAAAGTCAAATACATTCTACAAATCCAATTGTATCAAATGAAAGTCAAACACATTCAAATAAAGCTAATTAAATCAAATGAAAGTCAAACACATTCTACAAAGCTAATTGAATCAAATGAAAGTCAAATACATTCTACAAAGCTAATTGTATCAAATGAAAGTCAAACACATTCAAATAAAGCTATTTGAATCAAATGAAAGTCAAACACATTCAAACAAAGCAATTTAAATCAAATAGAAGTGAAATGCATTCTATAAAGCTAATTGAATCACATGAAAGTCAAACACATTCAAACAAATCTATTTGAGTCAAATGTAAGTAAAATACATTCTACAAAGCTAATTGAACCAGATGAAAGTCAAACACATTCAAACTAACCTACTTGAATCAAATGAAAGTCAAATACAATCAACAAAGCTAATTGAATCAAATGAAAGTCAAACACATTCAAACAAAGCTATTTGAATCAAAAGAAAGTCAAATACATTCTACAAAGCTAATTTTATCAAATGAAAGTCAAACACATTCAAATAAAGCTATTTGAATCAAATGAAAGTCAAACACATTCAAACATAGCAATTTAAATCAAATGAAAGTGAAATGCATTCTACAAAGCTAATTGAATCACATGAAAGTCAAACACATTCAAACAAAGCTATTTGAATCAAATAAAAGTCAAATACATTCTACAAAGCTAATTGAATCAGATGAAAGTCAAACACATTCTACGAATCAAATTAAATCAAATGAAATTCAAACACATTCAAACAAAGCTATTTGAATCAAAGGAAAGTCAAATACATTCTACAAAGCTAATTGAATCAAATGAAAGTCAAACACATTCAAACAAAGATATTAGAATCAAATGAAAGTCAAATACATTCTACAAAACTAATTAAATCAAATGAAAGTCAAACACATTTAAACAAAGCTATTAGAATCAAATGAAAGTCAAATACATTCTACAAAGCTAATTAATTCAAATGAAAGTCAAACACATTCAATCAAAGCTATTTGAATCAAATGAAAGTCAAATACATTCTACAAAGCTAATTGAATCAAATGAAAGTTAAACACATTCAAACAAAGCTATTTGAATCAAATGAGAGTAAAATACATTCAAACAAAGCTAATTAAATCAAATAAAAGTCATATACAGGCTACAAAGCTAATTGAATCAAATGAAAGTCAAACTCATTCAAACAATGCAATTTGAATCAAATGAAAGTCAAAAACGTTCAAACAAAGCTAATTAAATCAAATAAAAGTCATATACAGTCTACAAAGCTAATTGAATAAAATGAAAGTCAATCTCATTAAAACAAAGCAATTTAAATAAAATAAAAGTCAAATACATTCTACAAATCCAATTGTATCAAATGAAAGTCAAACACATTCAAATAAAGCTAATTAAATCAAATGAAAGTCAAACACATTCTACAAAGCTAATTGAATCAAATGAAAGTCAAATACATTCTACAAAGCTAATTGTATCAAATGAAAGTCAAACACATTCAAATAAAGCTATTTGAATCAAATGAAAGTCAAACACATTCAAACAAAGCAATTTAAATCAAATAGAAGTGAAATGCATTCTATAAAGCTAATTGAATCACATGAAAGTCAAACACATTCAAACAAATCTATTTGAATCAAATGTAAGTAAAATACATTCTACAAACCTAATTGAACCAGATGAAAGTCAAACACATTCAAACTAACCTACTTGAATCAAATGAAAGTCAAATACAATCAACAAAGCTAATTGAATCAAATGAAAGTCAAACACATTCAAACAAAGCTTTTTGAATCAAAAGAAAGTCAAATACATTCTACAAAGCTAATTTTATCAAATGAAAGTCAAACACATTCAAATATAGCTATTTGAATCAAATGAAAGTCAAACACATTCAAACATAGCAATTAAATCAAATGAAAGTGAAATGCATTCTACAAAGCTAATTGAATCACATGAAAGTCAAACACATTCAAACAAAGCTATTTGAATCAAATAAAAGTCAAATACATTCTACAAAGCTAATTGAATCAGATGAAAGTCAAACACATTCTACGAATCAAATTAAATCAAATGAAATTCAAACACATTCAAACATAGCTATTTGAATCAAAGGAAAGTCAAATACATTCTACAAAGCTAATTGAATCAAATGAAAGTCAAACACATTCAAACAAAGCTATTTGAATCAAATGAGAGTCGAAAACATTGTAACAAAGCTAATTAAATCAAGTAAATGTCATATACATTCTACAAAGCTAATTGAATCAAATGAAAGTCAAACACATTCAAACAAAGATATTAGAATCAAATGAAAGTCAAATACATTCTACAAAACTAATTAAATCAAATGAAAGTCAAACACATTTAAACAAAGCTATTAGAATCAAATGAAAGTCAAATACATTCTACAAAGCTAATTGATTCAAATGAAAGTCAAACACATTCAATCAAAGCTATTTGAATCAAATGAAAGTCAAATACATTCTACAATGCTAATTGAATCAAATGAAAGTCAAACACATTCAAACAAAGCTATATGAATAAAATGAAATTCAATTACATTCTACAAAGCTAATTGAATCATATGAAAGTCAAACACATTTAATCAAAGCTATTTGAATCAAATGAAAGTCAAATACATTCTACAAAGCTAATTGAATCAAATGAAAATTAAACACATTCAAACAAAGCTATTTAAATCAAATGAGAGTCAAAAACATTCAACAAAGCTAATTAAATCAAATAAAAGTCATATACAGTCTACAAAGCTAATTGAATAAAATGAAAGTCAATCTCATTAAAACAAAGCAATTTAAATAAAATGAAAGTCAAATACATTCTACAAATCCAATTGTATCAAATGAAAGTCAAACACATTCAAATAAAGCTAATTAAATCAAATGAAAGTCAAACACATTCTACGAATCAAATTAAATCAAATGAAATTCAAACACATTCAAACAAAGCTATTTGAATCAAAGGAAAGTCAAATACATTCTACAAAGCTAATTGAATCAAATGAAAGTCAAACACATTCAAACAAAGCTATTTGAATCAAATGAGTGTCGAAAACATTGTAACAAAGCTAATTAAATCAAGTAAATGTCATATACATTCTACAAAGCTAATTGAATCAAATGAAAGTCAAACACATTTAATCAAAGCTATTTGAATCAAATGAAAGTCAAATACATTCTACAAAGCTAATTGAATCAAATGAAAGTTAAACACATTCAAACAAAGCTATTTGAATCAAATGAGAGTCAAAAACATTCAAACAAAGCTAATTAAATCAAATAAAAGTCATATACAGTCTACAAAGCTAATTGAATAAAATGAAAGTCTATCTCATTAAAACAAAGCAATTTAAATAAAATGAAAGTCAAATACATTCTACAAATCCATTTGTATCAAATGAAAGTCAAACACATTCAAATAAAGCTAATTAAATCAAATGAAAGTCAAACACATTCTACAAAGCTAATTGAATCAAATGAAAGTCAAATACATTCTACAAAGCTAATTGTATCAAATGAAAGTCAAACACATTCAAATAAAGCTATTTGAATCAAATGAAAGTCAAACACATTCAAACAAAGCAATTTAAATCAAATAGAAGTGAAATGCATTCTATAAAGCTAATTGAATCACATGAAAGTCAAACACATTCAAACAAATCTATTTGAATCAAATGTAAGTAAAATACATTCTACAAAGCTAATTGAACCAGATGAAAGTCAAACACATTCAAACTAACCTACTTGAATCAAATGAAAGTCAAATACAATCAACAAAGCTAATTGAATCAAATGAAAGTCAAACACATTCAAACAAAGCTATTTGAATCAAAAGAAAGTCAAATACATTCTACAAAGCTAATTTTATCAAATGAAAGTCAAACACATTCAAATAAAGCTATTTGAATCAAACGAAAGTCAAACACATTCAAACATAGCAATTTAAATCAAATGAAAGTGAAATGCAGTCTACAAAGCTAATTGAATCACATGAAAGTCAAACACATTCAAACAAAGCTATTTGAATCAAATAAAAGTCAAATACATTCTACAAAGCTAATTGAATCAGATGAAAGTCAAACACATTCTACGAATCAAATTAAATCAAATGAAATTCAAACACATTCAAACAAAGCTATTTGAATCAAAGGAAAGTCAAATACATTCTACAAAGCTAATTGAATCAAATGAAAGTCAAACACATTCAAACAAAGCTATTTGAATCAAATGAGAGTCGAAAACATTGTAACAAAGCTAATTAAATCAAGTAAATGTCATATACATTCTACAAAGCTAATTGAATCAAATGAAAGTCAAACACATTCAAACAAAGATATTAGAATCAAATGAAAGTCAAATACATTCTACAAAACTAATTAAATCAAATGACAGTCAAACACATTTAAACAAAGCTATTAGAATCAAATGAAAGTCAAACACATTTAAACAAAGCTATTAGAATCAAATGAAAGTCAAATACATTCTACAAAGCTAATTGATTCAAATGAAAGTCAAACACATTCAATCAAAGCTATTTGAATCAAATGAAAGTCAAATACATTCTACAATGCTAATTGAATCAAATGAAAGTCAAACACATTCAAACAAAGCTATATGAATAAAATGAAATTCAATTACATTCTACAAAGCTAATTGAATCATATGAAAGTCAAACACATTTAATCAAAGCTATTTGAATCAAATGAAAGTCAAATACATTCTACAAAGCTAATTGAATCAAATGAAAGTTAAACACATTCAAACAAAGCTATTTAAATCAAATGAGAGTCAAAAACATTCAACAAAGCTAATTAAATCAAATAAAAGTCATATACAGTCTACAAAGCTAATTGAATAAAATGAAAGTCAATCTCATTAAAACAAAGCAATTTAAATAAAATGAAAGTCAAATACATTCTACAAATCCAATTGTATCAAATGAAAGTCAAACACATTCAAATAAAGCTAATTAAATCAAATGAAAGTCAAACACATTCTACGAATCAAATTAAATCAAATGAAATTCAAACACATTCAAACAAAGCTATTTGAATCAAAGGAAAGTCAAATACATTCTACAAAGCTAATTGAATCAAATGAAAGTCAAACACATTCAAACAAAGCTATTTGAATCAAATGAGAGTCGAAAACATTGTAACAAAGCTAATTAAATCAAGTAAATGTCATATACATTCTACAAAGCTAATTGAATCAAATGAAAGTCAAACACATTTAATCAAAGCTATTTGAATCAAATGAAAGTCAAATACATTCTACAAAGCTAATTGAATCAAATGAAAGTTAAACACATTCAAACAAAGCTATTTGAATCAAATGAGAGTCAAAAACATTCAAACAAAGCTAATTAAATCAAATAAAAGTCATATACAGTCTACAAAGCTAATTGAATAAAATGAAAGTCAATCTCATTAAAACAAAGCAATTTAAATAAAATGAAAGTCAAATACATTCTACAAATCCAATTGTACCAAATGAAAGTCAAACACATTCAAATAAAGCTAATTAAATCAAATGAAAGTCAAACACATTCTACAAAGCTAATTGAATCAAATGAAATTCAAATACATTCTACAAAGCTAATTGTATCAAATGAAAGTCAAACACATTCAAATAAAGCTATTTGAATCAAATGAAAGTCAAACACATTCAAACAAAGCAATTTAAATCAAATAGAAGTGAAATGCATTCTATAAAGCTAATTGAATCACATGAAAGTCAAACACATTCAAACAAATCTATTTGAATCAAATGTAAGTAAAATACATTCTACAAAGCTAATTGAACCAGATGAAAGTCAAACACATTCAAACTAACCTACTTGAATCAAATGAAAGTCAAATACAATCAACAAAGCTAATTGAATCAAATGAAAGTCAAACACATTCAAACAAAGCTATTTGAATCAAAAGAAAGTCAAATACATTCTACAAAGCTAATTTTATCAAATGAAAGTCAAACACATTCAAATAAAGCTATTTGAATCAAATGAAAGTCAAACACATTCAAACATAGCAATTTAAATCAAATGAAAGTGAAATGCATTCTACAAAACTAATTAAATCAAATGAAAGTCAAACACATTTAAACAAAGCTATTAGAATCAAATGAAAGTCAAATACATTCTACAAAGCTAATTGATTCAAATGAAAGTCAAACTGATGTGAATCAAGAGGGAAATTCTTTTGAAGAGCCAATCATATTGGTTTTAAGGCCATTAGGGTTCGAGCTTGGAGCAAAGAATCAAGAATGGTTAACATGCGCAGCCATTGAAGAAGAAGTCAAGGACCAGTTGGGTTCCGACGACAACAGCGGTGGCGACGCGCCGATCTGGGTGCCACGCGCCGGCTTCCTAGCTCCGGCCTGAGTCCAGCTACACGGTGGTGGGGCGCGTGTCGAGGATGGAGGCGCGTGAGGTGGTAGTTCGGCGGCAGTACAAAAAGAAAGATTTTCTTTACTTAGTTTTTTCTAGAGTTTTGCTTGCAAGTTTTTACCTTTCACTTGAAAGGGTTTTTCTTGGTTTAAGCAATTAGGATAAGTTTATTTTTCTGTCATTTAGTTGCTATAAACTTCATAAGGTGATTAGGAAAGTTTTTAGTTAGTTAGAGTTTGATTAGGAATAAACTACCTAGCAATCTTATCTTTGATAGGATTGAAATTCTATCTTATGTAGGATTATTAGAATCCTATCTAGGTTAGATCTTCTACTTCTAGGAGGACTAGGAGACCTCTTTTGAGGCTTTTAAAAGCTTATTTTCGTGGCTTTGAAGAACATATCAAAACCAGAAAATTTAATACAAGTTTATTGTTTGTTTTGCTTAATTGCTTACAAATTCTTTTGCTAGTTTTCAATTCAAGGAGTTGGTTGAAGATTAGAACATTAAACACTTAGTGTCTAGGAGTAGGCTAAGAGTTTAATCTCAAAATAATTAGCGTCCAGGAGTGGGTTAATTAATTTGGGGATTCGAATCATAAGTTTCAGGAGTGATCTTGTGAGGAGAAATATCGGTTCGTTTTTATTCAATCTTAAAGAAATCCTTCAAGATTGGATCGTTACTTCAAGATTGTGGATTTTCTAAAATCTTGACTAAACAAGGGGTTAGAATCCACATCAAATTGGTATCAGATTTCAGGGGTTTTTGATCGTTCAACACTTCGTTCATCAAATCGCACTTGTTCTCGGATAACCAGTTTTTCTGTCAACTTCAGAAGGCTCGTTCTCCTTCGTTACAAGGTCTTTTCAGGTGATTCTTTTTTTGATTTTGAGTGAAATTTTGTCTACTTTCTGCCTGTGAAATTTCGAAATTTTTCGAGTTCGTTTGCTATTAAACTGGACTGTTTTCCGCAACTGTGTCAGTTTTGGTCCGATTTAATACTTACTGCTCGTTGTGTGCAATTTTGTTCCAAGTTGTGTTGCGATTTTTGTGGGATATACCTGTGTGGATAAGGGTTCTTTTAAGTCTGTTTTTGTCTTATAATTATGGAGGAAGCTTTGAGCAAACTCATGGATGAATTTGCAAGATTGCAAGATAATACGGAGGCACGTTTTAATGCTTTTTCACAACTATTGCTTGATAAAAAGAAAAAGAAGAAAAAACGGCATGATAGTGATAGTGATGCTTCTAGTAGTGATGTTGATACTCATAATATGAATAAGATTGATGATAAAGGTATCAAGCTTGATGATTTTACGGGTCTAGGAAGCCCCGAAGATTTTCTTGAGTGGGCGAGACAATTAGAGAAAATTTCAGATTATAAAGGTTTTGATGATTCTCAACGTTTCAAAATTGCTTATATACGACTCACTAAGAATGCGGGAATTTGGTTCGATAATTTGAAAGCACGACGTGCTAGGGCTGGGAAAGAAAAAATCAAGACTTGGACGGTTTTGAAAAGGAAGATGCGTTCTAAATACCTTCCACATGATTTCGAACAAATTCTGTATGTGAAACTCACTATGTTGACACAAGATACTAAGAGTGTTAATGAATATATTGCTGAATTTGATAAACTAACCTCTCTTTGTGATTTGGATGAAAAAGAACCATTGAGGATTGCTAGGTTCCTTAAAGGTCTAAATCGCACTATCTCTAGGAAGATTGAATTGAGTACGTATGAATCATTCAATGATGTGTGCAAACTAGCTTTAAAAATTGAAAGTCATTGGCTCGAAGATAAGAAGAGCACAAGTACAAAGAGTTTTGGTACCAAGTTCTCACAAGGGACCGAAACAAGCAAAGCTTTCAAGCCTTTTAAACCGAGTTCCTACGAGTCTAAGGGAGAAAGCTCAACAAGTGGAGAAAAGAAATTCGTTAAGATATCTAAAGAAGAGTTCGAAGCCCGAATTAGATGTTTCAAATGTCAAGGAAAGGGACATAGGTCGGATCAATGTCCTTCCAAGAAAACTCTCACAATAAGACAGTACGAACAACAAGTAGAAGAAGAGAAACACATAGTTTTTGAGTGTGACGATGAGGAATCCGAAACTAAGGCAACAGGTAGTGAGGAAGAGAACGAGGAGATTGATCCCGAGGATGATGAAAAGGTGCTTGTGGTAAGGAAGATCCTCCATGCCGAAGCAAACCCTAACAAATCTCAACGGGAAAACTTATTCCATACTCGTTGCAAAGTAGGAGATATATCATGCAAGGTGATCATTGATAGTGGTTCATGTACTAATGTGGCGTCCACAGAAATGGTTACTAAGCTCAACCTTCCAACAAGAGTACATGAGAATCCTTACAAGTTGAGTTGGCTTGATGATTCTAAGGGACTTCATGTAAAGAAACAAGCCTTAGTAAGCTTTTCCATTGGCAAATACAAAGAAAAGTTATGGTGTGATATTATTCCTATGAGTGCTTGTCACCTTCTTTTAGGGAGACCTTGGCAATTTGATCGTCAAGTTACACATGATGGTGAGGCAAATACTTATTCGGTGAAAGTAGGAAACAAAAGGTTCAAACTCAATCCTCTACCCCCTAATGCAAGCTACGGTCATAACAAAGATAAAGAGAAGCAAGTGCCGAATTTCTTTTTGAATGCTAAGGAACTTGAGAGTGAAGTAGAAAAGGGAGCCACGGTCTTTGCCTTAGTGATAAAAGAGGCGAAATCCACAAGTTCTTCAACAAACGTGCACCTAGAAGAATTGCTAGATGAATTTAAGGATGTGTTCCCAGAGGCACTTCCTAAAGGTCTACCTCCTTTGCGTGGAATAGAGCATGCTATTGATCTTATTCCCGGAGCTCCCCTACCTAATAAACCAGCCTATAGGTGCGACCCTACGGCTTCCCAAGAGCTTCAAAGACAAATAGAGGAATTGATTGAAAGAGGCTATGTTCGTGAAAGCATGAGCCCTTGTGCGGTTCCAGCTTTACTAGTTCCAAAGAAAGATGGTACATGGAGAATGTGTATTGATTCAAGAGCGGTCAACAACATTACTATCAAGTATCGATTCCCTATGCCACGACTAGAAGACATGCTTGATGAGTTACATGGTTCTACCATATTTTCCAAGATCGATCTTAGAAGCGGCTACCATCAAATGCGAATTAGAGAAGGAGATGAGTGGAAGACTGCTTTCAAAACTAAGCAAGGATTATATGAATGGATGGTCATGCCCTTTGGGCTATGCAATGCGCCAAGTTCATTCATGAGACTCATGAACGAGGTACTTCGACCCTTCTTAAATAAGTTCATTGTCGTTTACCTTGATGATATATTAGTCTATAGTCGAGATAATGTTGAACACATTGATCATCTTAGAAGATTATTTGAAACATTAAGAGAACATCAACTATATGGCAAACTTGAAAAGTGCTCATTCATGGTTCCAAGTATTTCTTTTCTTGGCTATATTATTTCGGGTAAGGGTATTGAAGTGGATCCCGAGAAGGTGGCTGCTATGTCGACTTGGGTGGCGCCTAAAAACATTCGTGAAGCACGTAGTTTTCATGGTCTTGCATCGTTCTATAGAAGGTTCATTAGAAACTTTTCTAGTATCATGGCACCTTTCACGGAATTGATGAAGAAAGGGGACTTTGTGTGGACTAATTCGGCGCAACAAGCATTTGAGACAATCAAGGAAAGACTATGCAATACGCCGGTTCTAGCTTTGCCTAACTTTGATAAATTGTTTGAAGTGGAATGTGATGCAAATGGAGCAGGTATAGGTGCGGTTCTAATTCAAGAAGCACGACCTATCTCTTACTTTAGTGAGAAACTAAGTGGTGCAAAGTTGAACTACTCTAACTATGATCGTGAATTTTATGCTATTGTACGTGCTTTGGATCATTGGTCTCATTACTTAAGACCAAAACCTTTTGTGCTACATTCGGATCATGAGGCTTTGAAGTATATCCATGGACAACAAAAGTTGAATTATAGACACGCCAAGTGGGTTGAGTTCCTACAATCTTTTACGTTTTCTTCAAAGTATAAGGAAGGCAAAGCGAATGTGGTTGCCGATGCACTATCAAGGAGATCTTATTTGCTAGCCATGGTGGATGCTAGGATCATTGGTTTTGATCATATACTTGGGTTGTATGCAACCTGTCCGGATTTGGCAAAAGAGTACAAAGACCCTTCACGCAACTTTGTGCTTCAAGATGGCTTCTTATTTCAAGGTAACAAACTTTGTATTCCTCAATGTGGTGTGCGTGAATTGCTTATTAGAGAAGTGCATAGTGGTGCAATTGCGGGGCACTTTGGTGTTCACAAAACAGTTGATATGCTTAGAGAATATTTCTATTGGCCAAATATGATCAAGGATGTTCAAAGTGTGATTTCAAGATGTGCTACTTGTCAAAAGGCAAAGAGTTCTTTTTCAAAGGGCTTATACACACCTCTTCCAGTTCCAGATTGTCCTTGGGATAGTGTTAGTATGGACTTCATTGTTGGACTACCACGAACTCAAAGAGGGAAGGATGCTATTATGGTTGTAGTTGATAGATTCTCAAAGATGGCTCACTTTGTTCCAATGCACAAGACGGATGATGCGCAACATGTAGCTAATCTATACTTCAAGGAAATTGTTCGACTTCATGGAGTTCCTAGAAGCATAGTTTCGGATAGGGACTCAAAGTTCCTTAGCCACTTTTGGAAGTGTTTGTGGAAGCTACTTGGAACAAAGCTCATGTTTAGTACTTCTCATCATCCTCAAACAGATGGTCAAACTGAGGTAACCAATCGAACCTTAGGTACTTTACTTAGAGGGTTGGTTAGTAAGACTCAAAAGGATTGGGATATGAGACTTTGCCATGCGGAGTTTGCTTATAATCGGTCACCCTCATCAACTACACAACAAGCTCCATTTGAAGTTGTTTATGGCATTAATCCATTCTTGCCTATTGATTTGTTGCCGTTAAACAAAGAGGACATCCATATTGATGCTAAGAAACGGCTTGAAGTTTTTAAGAGGACATGTGAACAAGTTAAAGTAAGAATTGAGAAGATGAATAACTTATACAAAGCAAGGTCTAACAAAAAGCGCAAACAACCTACATTCAAGCCGGGAGATCTTGTTTGGTTACACTTAAGGAAGGAAAGGTTTCCACACAAAAGGAAGAACAAGCTCATGCCTAGAGCTGACGGCCCTTTTGAGGTTTTGGAAGTTTATGGTGATAGTGCTTACAAACTTGATCTACCAAGCGAATATGGTAATGTAAGTGCTACTTTTAATGTTGGTGATTTGACTCCTTACCTAGATGAAGTGAATTTGAGGACAAATTCTTTTGAAGAGGGGGAGAATGATGTGAATCAAGAGGGAAATTCTTTTGAAGAGCCAATCATATTGGTTTTAAGGCCATTAGGGTTCGAGCTTGGAGCAAAGAATCAAGAATGGTTAACATGCGCAGCCATTGAAGAAGAAGTCAAGGACCAGTTGGGTTCCGACGACAACAGCGGTGGCGACGCGCCGATCTGGGTGCCACGCGCCGGCTTCCTAGCTCCGGCCTGAGTCCAGCTACACGGTGGTGGGGCGCGTGTCGAGGATGGAGGCGCGTGAGGTGGTAGTTCGGCGGCAGTACAAAAAGAAAGATTTTCTTTACTTAGTTTTTTCTAGAGTTTTACTTGCAAGTTTTTACCTTTCACTTGAAAGGGTTTTTCTTGGTTTAAGCAATTAGGATAAGTTTATTTTTCTGTCATTTAGTTGCTATAAACTTCATAAGGTGATTAGGAAAGTTTTTAGTTAGTTAGAGTTTGATTAGGAATAAACTACCTAGCAATCTTATCTTTGATAGGATTGAAATTCTATCTTATGTAGGATTATTAGAATCCTATCTAGGTTAGATCTTCTACTTCTAGGAGGACTAGGAGACCTCTTTTGAGGCTTTTAAAAGCTTATTTTCGTGGCTTTGAAGAACATATCAAAACCAGAAAATTTAATACAAGTTTATTGTTTGTTTTGCTTAATTGCTTACAAATTCTTTTGCTAGTTTTCAATTCAAGGAGTTGGTTGAAGATTAGAACATTAAACACTTAGTGTCTAGGAGTAGGCTAAGAGTTTAATCTCAAAATAATTAGCGTCCAGGAGTGGGTTAATTAATTTGGGGATTCGAATCATAAGTTTCAGGAGTGATCTTGTGAGGAGAAATATCGGTTCGTTTTTATTCAATCTTAAAGAAATCCTTCAAGATTGGATCGTTACTTCAAGATTGTGGATTTTCTAAAATCTTGACTAAACAAGGGGTTAGAATCCACATCACAAACACATTCAATCAAAGCTATTTGAATCAAATGAAAGTCAAATACATTCTACAAAGCTAATTGAATCGAATGAAAGTTAAACAAAGTCAAACAAAGCTATTTGAATCAAATGAGAGTAAAATACATTCAAACAAAGCTAATTAAATCAAATAAAAGTCATATACAGGCTACAAAGCTAATTGAATCAAATGAAAGTCAAACTCATTCAAACAATGCAATTTGAATCAAATGAAAGTCAAATACATTCTACAAATCCAATTGTATCAAATGAAAGTCAATGATGTGAATCAAGAGGCTAATTCTTTTGAAGGGTCCAAGACACTTGTAGGAGGTCCAAATAGCTTCATTATGGGCTGCCCAAACAAGAAAATAAACAAGATAATAAACAAGGAAAGATCCAATAGCTTAAATTGGAAAGAAACAAGCACGTATTACAAAGAAGAAGAAATTGCAAAGTTCACTTCCGACGAGCACACATGCTGCCACGCGCCGACTCCAGGCCCACGCGCCGACTCCCTAGCTCCGCCTTGGTGCCACCTTGACATTGGCCAGGCGCGTGCACCACCTTGGTGGCGCGTGCAAAGGGTTTCGGCGACAGAACGAAAAGCATGATTTTCTTTACTTAGTTTTTTCTAGAGTTTTTGCTTGCAAGTTTTTACCTTTCACTTGAAAGGGTTTTTCTTGGTTTAAGCAATTATGAATCTTCTTAATTTCTGTTATTTTATTTTAAAATAATTTCTAAGTCAATTAGGAATTGTTTTAAGAAGTTTTAGGTTAATTAGAACTAGTCTTATTACTAGTTTCCTAGTTCCATTAGAATTGGTATCAGATTTCAGGGGTTTTTGATCGTTCAACAATTCGTTCATCAAATCGCACTTGTTCTCGGATAACCAGTTTTTCTGTCAACTTCAGAAGGCTCGTTCTCCTTCGTTACAAGGTCTTTTCAGGTGATTCTTTTTTTGATTTTGGGTGAAATTTTGTCTTCTTTCTGCCTGTGAATTTCGGAATTTTTCGAGTTCGTTTGCTATTAAACTGGACTGTTTTCCGCAACTGTGTCAGTTTTGGTCCGATTTAATACTTACTGCTCGTTGTGTGCGATTTTGTTCCAAGTTGTGTTGCGATTTTTGTGGGATATACCTGTGTGGATAAGGGTTCTTTTAAGTCTGTTTTTGTCTTATAATTATGGAGGAAGCTTTGAGCAAACTCATTGATGAATTTGCAAGATTGCAAGATAATACGGTGGCACGTTTTAATGCTTTTGCACAACTATTGCTTGATAAAAAGAAAAAGAAGAAAAAACGGCATGATAGTGATAGTGATGCTTCTAGCAGTGATGATGATACTCATTATAATAAAAAGATCAATGATAAAGGTATCAAGCTTGATGATTTTACGGGTCTAGGAAGCCCCGAAGATTTTCTTGAGTGGGCGAGATAATTAGAGAAAATTTCAGATTATAAAGGTTTTGATGATTCTCAACGTTTCAAAATTGCTTATATACGACTCACTAAGAATGCGGGAATTTGGTTCGATAATTTAAAGGCTCGACGTGCTAGAGCAGGGAAGGATAAGATCAAGACATGGACAGTTTTGAAGAAGAAGATGCGTTCTAAATACCTTCCACATGATTTCGAACAAATTCTATATGTGAAACTCACTATGTTGACACAAGATACTAAGAGTGTTAATGAATATATTGCTGAATTTGATAAACTAACCTCTCTTTATGATTTAAAGGAGAAAGAACCATTGCGGATTGCTCGATTCCTTAAGGGTCTTAATCGACCTATTGCTAAGAAGATTGAATTGAGTACTTATGAGTCATTCAATGATGTGTGCAAATTAGCTTTGAAGATTGAAAGTCATTGGCTCGAGGATAAGAAAAAAACCGAGGCAAATAAAAGTTTTTCGAAACCTTTCAAGCCTAGTTCCACAAATTTTTCTAACGAGCACAAGGGAGAAAGTTCGACGAGTGGAGAAAAGAAGGTTGTCAAGGTGTCTAAAGAGGAATTTGAAAGTCGAATTAGGTGCTTCAAGTGTCAAGGAAAGGGACATAGGTCGGATCAATGTCCTACTAAGAAAGCTCTTACAATCAAACAATATCAACAAATGGAAGAAGAAGAGGAACACATAACCTTTGAGTGTGAAGAGGAGTCAATTCATAATAAGGAGGAAAAGGTTGTTGACTCGGAAGAAGAGGATGAGGTTGTCTATGCCGAAGATGAAGATATTACACACCGAAGTCACTTCTATTCAAGATCAACGTGAGAATTTGTTCCATACTCGATGCAAAGTTGGTGAAAGTACTTGCAACGTGATCATTGATAGTGGCTCTTGCACGAATGTTGCTTCAACTAGCATGGTGAGTAAACTGAACCTCTCTATTCGTGATCATTCAAAACCATATAAAGTAAAATGGCTTGATGATTCAAAGGTTTTCAAATTAAGAAGCAAGCACTAGTAAATTTCTCCATAGGAAATTACAAAGATGAAATATGGTGTGATGTGATTCCAATGAGTGCTTGTCACTTACTTTTGGGAAGACCATGGCAATTTGATAGAAAGGTAACATGATGGAAAGACCAATGTGTATTCCGTGAAGGATGGAAACAAACGTTTTAGTCTACAACCTTTGTCTCATAAAGGACATAGTAATTGCTCCAATGTTAATCGAAGTTCAAGTTTGTTTCTAAGGGAAAAGGTATTCAAGGAAGAGATCGATAGAAGACCCAAGACATGTCTTCTTAATAAAGAAGATGACAATTATGAAGATGGTGAGTACCAAGAAGACTTTTCTAGTAAGAATGGCGATGAAGATTCTACCTATAACATCGAAAACCTCTTTACTTGTTTTGATGATGTGAATTTTAGGGCAAATTCTTTTGAAGAAGGGGAGAATGATGTGAATCAAGAGGCTAATTCTTTTGAAGGGTCCAAGACACTTGTAGAAGGTCCAAATAGCTTCATTATGGGCTGCCCAAACAAGAAAATAAACAAGATAATAAACAAGGAAAGATCCAATAGCTTAAATTGGAAAGAAACAAGCACGAATTACAAAGAAGAAGAAATTGCGAAGTTCACTTCCGACGAGCACACATGCTGCCACGCGCCGACTCCTGGCCCACGCGCCGACTCCCTAGCTCCGCCTTGGTCCCACCTTGACATTGTCCAGGCACGTGCACCACCTTGGTGGCGCGTGCAAAGAGTTTCGGCGACAGAACGAAAAGCATGATTTTCTTTACTTAGTTTTTTCTAGAGTTTTTGCTTGCAAGTTTTTACCTTTCACTTAAAAGGGTTTTTCTTGGTTTAAGCAATTAGGAATCTTCTTAATTTCTGTTATTTTATTTTAAAATAATTTCTAAGTCAATTAGGAATTGTTTTAAGAAGTTTTAGGTTAATTAGAACTAGTCTTATTACTAGTTTCCTAGTTCCATTAGAATTGGTTTTCCTATTCTATCTAGGATACTTTGGGATCAAGGCTAGGGTTTTTTCTAGTTTGAATAGACTTAGGAATAGTTAGTTTTAGTCTATAAATAATGTAATTTTCGTGATTTTTCAATAACATTCGAAAATCATTTAAATTCAAGTTAATTGTTTGTTTTGCTTAATTGCTTACAAATTCTTTTGCTAGTTTTCAATTCAAGGAGTTGTTTTGATAATTAGAACGTTCAATTCTTAGTTCTAGGAGTAGTCTAAGTTTTGTTCATCAAAGTACTTAGTTCAAGGAGTGTCTAGGTAATTTGAGAGGCGTTGAATTCGCTCCAGGAGTGGTCGTTTTCAAAGTCATATTCGTTTCGTTACTCTTAAGTTGTTCGATTTTCTTAGGAAATTCGAAGGGCTTGTGTTACTTGTGTGATTTTAGATTCTTTATTAAGTTAAGGGGTTTAAATCCAAACACATTCAAACAAAGCTATTAGAATCAAATGAAAGTCAAATACATTCTACAAAGCTAATTGATTCAAATGAAAGTCAAACACATTCAATCAAAGCTATTTGAATCAAATGAAAGTCAAATACATTCTACAAAGCTAATTGAATCAAATGAAAGTTAAACACATTCAAACAAAGCTATTTGAATCAAATGAGAGTAAAAAACATTCAAACAAAGCTAATTAAATCAAATAAAAGTCATATACAGGCTACAAAGCTAATTGAATCAAATGAAAGTCAAACTCATTCAAACAATGCAATTTGAATCAAATGAAAGTCAAATACATTCTACAAATCCAATTGTATCAAATGAAAGTCAAACACATTCAAATAAAGCTAATTGAATCAAATGAAAGTCAAACACATTCAAACAAAGCAATTTAAATCAAATGAAAGTGAAATGCATTCTACAAAGCTAATTGAATCATATGAAAGTAAAACACATTCTACAAAGTAAATTGAATCAAATGAAAGTCAAATACATTCTACAAATCTAATTGTATCAAATGAAAGTCAAACACATTCAAACAAAACAATTTAAATCAAATGGAAGTGAAATGCATTCTACAAAGCTAATTGAATCACATGAAAGTCAAACACATTCAAAAGAAACTATTTGAATCAAATGAGAGACAAATACATTCAAACAAAGCTAATCAAATCAAATAAAAGTCAAATACATTCTACAAAGCTAAATGAATCAAATGAAAGTCAAACACATTCAACCAAAGCTATTTGAATCAAATGAAAGTCAAATACATTCTACAAAGCTTATTATATCAAATGAAAGTCAAACACATTCAAATAAAGCTATTTGAATCAAATAAAAGCCAAACACATTCAAACAAAGCAATTTAAATCAAATGGAAGTGAAATGCATTCTACAAAGCTAATTGAATCAAATGAAAGTCAAACACATTCAAACAAAGCTATTTGAATCAAATGAAAGTCAAACACATTCAAACAAAGATTTTGAATCAAATGAAAGTCAATTACATTCTACAAAGCTAATTGAATCAAATGAAAGTCAAACACATTCAAATAAAGCTATTTCAATCAAATGAAAGTCAAATACATTCTACAAAGCTAATTAAATCAAATGAAAGGGAAACACATTCAAATAAAGCTATTTGAATCAAATAAAAGTCAAACACATTCAAACAAAGCAATTTAAATCAAATGGAAGTGAAATGCATTCTACAAAGCTAATTGAATCACATGAAAGTCAAACACATTCAAACAAATCTATTTGAATCAAATGTAAGTCAAATAAATTCTACGAAGCCAATTGAATCACATGAAAGTCAAACACATTTTAACAAAGCTATTTGAATCCAATGAAAGTTAAATACATTCTACAAAGCTAATTGAATCAGATGAAAGTCAAATACAATCAAACAAATCTATTTGAATAAAATGAAAGTCAAATACATTCTACAAAGCTAATTGAATCAAATGAAAGTTAAACACATTCAGACAATGCTATTTGAATCAAATGAAAGTCAAACACTTTCAAACAAAGCTATTTAAATCAAATGAAAGTGAAATGCATTCTACAAAGCTAATTGAATCACATGAAAGTTAAACACATTCAAACAAAGCTATTTGAATCAAATAATAGTCAAATACATTCTACAAAGCTAATTGATTCAGATGAAAGTCAAACACATTCTACAAAGCAAATTAAATCAAATGAAAGTCAAACACATTCAAACAAAGCTATTTGAATCAAAGGAAAGTCAAATACATTCTACAAAGCTAATTGAATCAAATAAAAGTCAAACACATTCAAACAAAGCTATTTGAATCAAATGAAATTCAAAAACATTCTATAAAGCTAATTGAATCAAATGAAAGTCTAACACATTCAAACAAAGCTATTTGAATCAAATGAAAGTCAAATACATTCTACAAAGATAATTAAATCAAATGAATGTCAAACACATTCAAACAAAGCTATTAAAATCAAATGAAAGTCAATTACATTCTACAAAGCTAATTGAATCAAATGAAAGTCAAACACATTTAATCAAAGCTATTTGAATCAAATGAAAGTTAAATACATTCTACAAAGCTAATTGAATCAAATGAAAGTTAAACACATTCAAACAAAGCTATTTGAATCAAATGAGAGTAAAAAACATTCAAACAAAGCTATTTAAATCAAATAAAAGTCATATACAGTCTACAAAGCTAATTGAATCAAATGAAAGTCAATCTCATTCAAACAAAGCAATTTAAATCAAATGAAAGTCAAATACATTCTACAAATCCAATCGTATCAAATGAAAGTCAAACACATTCAAATAAAGCTATTTGAATCAAATGAAAGTCAAACACATTCAAAGAAAGCAATTTAAATCAAATACAAGTGAAATGCATTCTATAAAGCTAATTGAATCACATCAAAGTCAAACACATTCAAACAAATCTATTTGAATCAAATGTAAGTAAAATACATTCTACAAAGCTAATTGAACCAGATGAAAGTCAAACACATTCAAACTAACTTACTTGAACCAAATGAAAGTCAAATACAATCAACAAAGCTAATTGAATCAAATGAAAGTCAAACACATTCAAACAAAGCTATTTGAATCAAAAGAAAGGCAAATACATTCTACAAAGCTAATTGTATCAAATGAAAGTAAAACACATTCAAATAAAGCTATTTGAATCAAATGAAAGTCAAACACATTCAAACATAGCAATTTAAATCAAATGAAAGTGAAATGCATTCTACAAAGCTAATTGAATCAGATGAAAGTAAAACACATTCTACAAAGCAAATTGAATCAAATGAAAGTCAAATACATTCTACAAAGCAAATTGTACCAAATGAAAGTCTAACACATTCAAATAAAGCTATTTGAGTCAAATAAAAGCCAAAAACATTCAAACAAAGCAATTTAAATCAAATGGAAGTGAAATGCATTCTACAAAGCTAATTGAATCACATGAAAGTCAAACACATTCAAAAGAAACTATTTGAATCAAATGAGAGACAAATACATTCAAACAAAGCTAATTAAATCAAATAAAAGTCAAATACATTCTACAAAGCAAATTAAATCAAATGAAAGTCAAACACATTCAACCAAAGCTATTTGAATCAAATGAAAGTCAAATACATTCTACAAAGCTAATTGAATCAAATGAAAGTCGAACACATTCAAACAAAGCTATATGAATCTAATAAAAGTCAAAAACATTCAAACAAAATAAATTAAATCAAATGAAAGTGATATGCATTCTACAAAGCTTATTGAATCGAATGAAATTCAAGTACATTCTACAAAGCTATTTGAATCAAATGAAAGTCAAACACATTCAAAGAAAGCTATATGAATCAAATAAAAGTCAAACACATTCAAACAAAGTTATTTAAATCAAATGAAAGTGAAATGCATTCTACAAAGCTAATTGAATCACATGAAAGTCAAACACATTCAAAAGAAACTATTTGAATCAAATGAGAGACAAATACATTCAAACAAAGCTAATTAAATCAAATAAAAGTCAAATACATTCTACAAAGCAAATTGAATCAAATGAAAGTCAAACACATTCAACCAAAGCAATTTGAATCAAATGAAAGTCAAATACATTCTACAAAGCTAGTTGTATCAAATGAAAGTCAAACACATTCAAACAAAGCAATTTAAATCAAATGAAAGTGAAATGCATTCTACAAAGCTAATTGAATCAGATGAAAGTAAAACACATTCTACAAAGTTAATTGAATCAAATGAAAGTCAAACACATTCAACCAAAGCTATTTGAATCAAATGAAAGTCAAATACATTCAACAAAGCTAATTGTATCAAATGAAAGTCAAACACATTCAAATAAAGCTATTTGAATCAAATAAAAGTCAAACACATTCAAACAAAGCAATTTAAATCAAATGGAAGTGAAATGCATTCTACAAAGCTAATTGAATCACATGAAAGTCAAACACATTCAAACAAATCTATTTGAATCAAATGTAAGTCAAATAAATTCTACGAAGCTAATTGAATCACATGAAAGTCAAACACATTTTAACAAAGCTATTTGAATCCAATGAAAGTCAAATACATTCTACAAAGCTAATTGAATCAGATGAAAGTCAAATACAATCAAACAAATCTATTTGAATAAAATGAAAGTCAAATACATTCTACAAAGCTAATTGAATCAAATGAAAGTCAAACACATTCAGACAATGCTATTTGAATCAAATGAAAGTCAAACACTTTCAAACAAAGCTATTTAAATCAAATGAAAGTGAAATGCATTCTACAAAGCTAATTGAATCACATGAAAGTTAAACACATTCAAACAAAGCTATTTGAATCAAATAATAGTCAAATACATTCTACAAAGCTAATTGATTCAGATGAAAGTCAAACACATTCTACAAAGCAAATTAAATCAAATGAAAGTCTAACACATTCAAACAAAGCTATTTGAATCAAAGGAAAGTCAAATACATTCTACAAAGCTAATTGAATCAAATAAAAGTCAAACACATTCAAACAAAGCTATTTGAATCAAATGAAATTCAAAAACATTCTATAAAGCTAATTGAATCAAATGAAAGTCTAACACATTCAAACAAAGCTATTTGAATCAAATGAAAGTCAAATACATTCTACAAAGATAATTAAATCAAATGAATGTCAAACACATTCAAACAAAGCTATTAGAATCAAATGAAAGTCAATTACATTCTACAAAGCTAATTGAATCAAATGAAAGTCAAACACATTTAATCAAAGCTATTTGAATCAAATGAAAGTCAAATACATTCTACAAAGCTAATTGAATCAAATGAAAGTTAAACACATTCAAACAAAGCTATTTGAATCAAATGAGAGTAAAAAACATTCAAACAAAGCTAATTAAATCAAATAAAAGTCATATACAGTCTACAAAGCTAATTGAATCAAATGAAAGTCAATCTCATTCAAACAAAGCAATTTAAATCAAATGAAAGTCAAATACATTCTACAAATCCAATCGTATCAAATGAAAGTCAAACACATTCAAATAAAGCTATTTGAATCAAATGAAAGTCAAACACATTCAAACAAAGCAATTTAAATCAAATACAAGTGAAATGCATTCTATAAAGCTAATTGAATCACATCAAAGTCAAACACATTCAAACAAATCTATTTGAATCAAATGTAAGTAAAATACATTCTACAAAGCTAATTGAATCAGATGAAAGTCAAACACATTCAAACTAACTTACTTGAACCAAATGAAAGTCAAATACAATCAACAAAGCTAATTGAATCAAATGAAAGTCAAACACATTCAAACAAAGCTATTTGAATCAAAAGAAAGTCAAATACATTCTACAAAGCTAATTGTATCAAATGAAAGTAAAACACATTCAAATAAAGCTATTTGAATCAAATGAAAGTCAAACACATTCAAACATAGCAATTTAAATCAAATGAAAGTGAATTGCATTCTACAAAGCTAATTGAATCAGATGAAAGTAAAACACATTCTACAAAGCAAATTGAATCAAAGGAAAGTCAAATACATTCTACAAAGCTAATTGTATCAAATGAAAGTCTAACACAATCAAACAAAGCAATTTAAATCAAATGGAAGTGAAATGCATTCTACAAAGCTAATTGAATCACATGAAAGTCAAACACATTCAAAAAAAACTATTTGAATCAAATGAGAGACAAATACATTCAAACAAAGCTAATTAAATCAAATAAAAGTCAAATACATTCTACAAAGCTAATTGAATCAAATGAAAGTCGAACACATTCAACCAAAGCTATTTGAATCAAATGAAAGTCAAATACATTCTACAAAGCTAATTGAATCAAATGAAAGTCGAACACATTCAAACAAAGCTATATGAATCTAATGAAAGTCAAACACATTCAAACAAAATAAATTAAATCAAATGAAAGTGATATGCATTCTACAAAGCTTATTGAATCGAATGAAATTCAAATACATTCTACAAAGCTAATTGAATCAAATGAAAGTCAAACACATTCAAACAAAGCTATATGAATCAAATAAAAGTCAAACACATTCAAACAAAGTTATTTAAATCAAATGAAAGTGAAATGCATTCTACACAGCTAATTGAATCACATGAAAGTCAAACACATTCAAAAGAAACTATTTGAATCAAATGAGAGACAAATACATTCAAACAAAGCTAATTAAATCAAATAAAAGTCAAATACATTCTACAAAGCAAATTGAATCAAATGAAAGTCAAACACATTCAACCAAAGCTATTTAAATCAAATGAAAGTCAAATAAATTCTACAAAGCTAGTTGTATCAAATGAAAGTCAAACACATTCAAACAAAGCAATTTAAATCAAATGAAAGTGAAATGCATTCTACAAAGCTAATTGAATCATATGAAAGTAGAACACATTCTACAAAGCTAATTGAATCAAATGAAAGTCAAACACATTCAACCAAAGCTATTTGAATCAAATGAAAGTCAAATACATTCTACAAAGCTAATTGTATCAAATGAAAGTCAAACACATTCAAAAAAAGCTATTTGAATCAAATAAAAGTCAAACACATTCAAACAAAGCAATTTAAATCAAATGGAAGTGAAATGCATTCTACAAAGCTAATTGAATCACATGAAAGTCAAACACATTCAAACAAATCTATTTGAATCAAATGTAAGTCAAATAAATTCTACAAAGCTATTTGAATCACATGAAAGTCAAACACATTTTAACAAAGCTATGTGAATCAAATGAAAGTCAAATACATTCTACAAAGCTAATTGAATCAAATGAAAGTCAAATACAATCAAACAAATCTATTTGAATAAAATGAAAGTCAAATACATTCTTCAAAGCTAATTGAATCAAATGAAAGTCAAACACATTCAGACAATGCTATTTGAATCAAATGAAAGTCAAACACATTCAAATAAAGCTATTTGAATCAAATGAAAGTCAAACACATTCAAACAAAGCAATTTAAATCAAATAGAAGTGAAATGCATTCTATAAAGCTAATTGAATCACATGAAAGTCAAACACATTCAAACAAATCTATTTGAATCAAATGTAAGTAAAATACATTCTACAAAGCTAATTGAACCAGATGAAAATCAAACACATTCAATCTAACCTACTTGAATCAAATGAAAGTCAAATACAATTAACAAAGCTAATTGAATCAAATGAAAGTCTAACACATTCAAACAAAGCTATTTGAATCAAAAGAAAGTGAAATACATTCTACAAAGCTAATTGTAACAAATGAAAGTAAAACACATTCAAATAAAGCTATTTGAATCAAATGAAAGTCAAACACATTCAAACATAGCAATTTAAATCAAATGAAAGTGAAATGCATTCTACAAAGCTAATTGAATCAGATGAAAGTAAAACACATTCTACAAAGCAAATTGAATCAAATAAAAGTCAAATACATTCTACAAAGCTAATTGTATCAAATGAAAGTCTAACACATTCAAATAAAGCTATTTGAATCAAATAAAAGCCAAAAACATTCAAACAAGCAATTTAAATCAAATGGAAGTGAAATGCATTCTACAAAGCTAATTGAATCACATGAAAGTCAAACACATTCAAAAGAAACTATTTGAATCAAATGAGAGACAAATACATTCAAACAAAGCTAATTAAATCAAATAAAAGTCAAATACATTCTACAAAGCTAATTGAATCAAATGAAAGTCAAACACATTCAACCA
Source organism: Chenopodium quinoa (assembly GCF_001683475.1). Taxonomy (NCBI): domain Eukaryota; kingdom Viridiplantae; phylum Streptophyta; class Magnoliopsida; order Caryophyllales; family Amaranthaceae; genus Chenopodium; species Chenopodium quinoa. Next base: position 79,059 of record NW_018743321.1, read on the forward strand.
AAGCTATTTGAATCAAATGAAAGTCAAATACATTCTACAAAGCTAGTTGTATCAAATGAAAGTCAAACACATTCAAACAAAGCAATTTAAATCAAATAAGAGTGAAATGCATTCTACAAAGCTAATTGAATCATATGAAAGTAAAACACATTCTACAAAGCTAATTGAATCAAATGAAAGTCAAACACATTCAACCAAAGCTATTTGAATCAAATGAAAGTCAAATACATTCTACAAAGCTAATTGTATCAATTGAAAGTCAAACTCATTCAAATAAAGCTATTTGAATCAAATAAAAGTCAAACACATTCAAACAAAGCAATTTAAATCAAATGGAAGTGAAATGCATTCTACAAAGCTAATTGAATCACATGAAAGTCAAACACATTCAAACAAATCTATTTGAATCAAATGTAAGTCAAATAAATTCTACGAAGCCAATTGAATCACATGAAAGTCAAACACATTTTAACAAAGCTATTTGAATCCAATGAAAGTTAAATACATTCTACAAAGCTAATTGAATCAGATGAAAGTCAAATACAATCAAACAAATCTATTTGAATAAAATGAAAGTCAAATACATTCTACAAAGCTAATTGAATCAAATGAAAGTCAAACACATTCAGACAATGCTATTTGAATCAAATGAAAGTCAAACACTTTCAAACAAAGCTATTTAAATCAAATGAAAGTGAAATGCATTCTACAAAGCTAATTGAATCACATGAAAGTCAAACACATTCAAACAAAGCTATTTGAATCAAATAATAGTCAAATACATTCTACAAAGCTAATTGATTCAGATGAAAGTCAAACACATTCTACAAAGCAAATTAAATCAAATGAAAGTCAAACACATTCAAACAAAGCTATTTGAATCAAAGGAAAGTCAAATACATTCTACAAAGCTAATTGAATCGAATAAAAGTCAAACACATTCAAACATAGCTATTTGAATCAAATGAAAGTCAAATACATTCTACAAAGATAATTAAATCAAATGAATGTCAAACACATTCAAACAAAGCTATTATAATCAAATGAAAGTTGATTAGGGGATTTTTATCCACCAATCACCGTCTGACAAGTGGACCAACCAGGTTCCGCCACGGGTCCTTCACGAAGGCCAATAGGAGCCTGCCACGTGTCAATCACAGATACGTCCTCTACGGACCAATCAAGGCACGCCACGTGTCCACCCATGCCAAATGGGAAAACCGGCCATCAAGGCCCAATCCAGTCTAGAGGCCCGATCAGCCCTAGGTTTACCTTAAACCTAGAGAGTGGCACGCTTCTCAAGGCTATAAATACTTAATTAATCCTCATTAGTTGGGTAATCGAAAAATCAAGAAATCAAGCAGAGAAGAACAGAGATATTACGGAACACCAACAACCGGCTAATCTCGCTAACGACGCAGATTACCAACACTAAGCACTCTCACCTAGAGAGATCTTATTACTTTACTTTCCGTATTAATTACTCCTTAATCAGGTACTAACTTGACCGTTGGAGGCGGAGCTCTCAGGAGTCTCCGTTATTTTGCAGGTACAGGCGTCCGGTTCCAGTCTCGGAATTGTAACTCTCCCGCAGGACATCAGAAAACCCCGAAACATTTGGCGCCGTCTGTGGAGGCAGATGCACTGTCAAAATTAGCATCATCCGCCTCCTCCGATACTCCTCGAACTGTTTTTTGGGAAGTAATGGAGAAGAGAAGCATCGAGGAAAACCCTATTGGAATCCTAGACAGAAGCTCAACCTGGATGGATTCAATCAGGGCATATCTGACAAACGGTACACTGCCGGATGATCCTCAACAGGCGGCAGCACTGAAAAAACGAGCCTCCTGTTTTGAAATGATACAGGGAGAACTTCACAAGAGGGGGTACCTTCAACCCTTCTTAAAGTGTGTTACTCCTGAAAAGGGACGAGAGATACTAGATGATCTTCATTCTAGTTTCTGTGCTTCCCATATAGGTGGTAGGATGCTTGCTCAAAGGGCAAGGCGGCAGGGCTACTTTTGGCCTACTTTGGAAGCAGATGCAATGGAGATGGTGAAAAAATGTGACAAGTGCCAAAGGTTTGGCAAATTAATTCACCGTCCGGCTACTGACCTTACTACCATTCACAGCCCACTACCGTTTTCTAAGTGGGGCATGGACATTCTGGGTCCATATACGCCTGCTACAGGCGGCAGAAGGTATATACTTGTTGCCGTTGACTACTTCACTAAATGGGTAGAGGCGGAGGCTGTAAAGGGAATCAAGACGAAAGATGTAATTTCATTCATTTGGAAAAACGTCATCACTCGGTTCGGGGTTCCCATGTCTATGGTTTTTGATAATGGTCCCCAATTTGAGACGCCTGTTCTCAAAAGCTGGTTGGGAGACCAAGGAATTGCACATTACTTTGCATCTGTCGGTCGTCCACAAGCAAACGGCCAGGTAGAAGCCTTTAATAAAATCATCTCAGACGGTCTCAAGAAAAAAATTGAACGAGCAGGCGGCCTATGGGCGGATGAACTACCACATGTTCTCTGGGCCATTAGGACGACTGAAAAAGGGGCGACTGGAGAAACTCCATTCCTCCTAACTTATGGTGCAGAAGCTGTTCTTCCAATAGAACACTACGAGCCGACTCTTCGAGTAATGCTGTATGACGAAGAGGCAAACTGGGAAGCCATGCGCCTGGCATTAGACTCACTTCCTGAAAAGAGGGGCAATGCTGTTTTGCGCCATGAGATCTATCGCCTGAGAATGACTAGGTCATACAACAAAAAAGTACACAGGCGTCCACTCAAAGTAGGGGACTTTGTACTTAGAAAAATGGAAGGAGTTGGTAGGGCTAATGAGTCTGGCAAACTAACTCCCAACTGGGAAGGACCCTACCGAATCTATGAGGAAGTCAGGGACGGTACCTACCGTCTGGAAACACCAGACGGACAACCGTTGCCTCGAACTTGGAATGTAGATAACCTTAAAAAATATTTCTTCTGAGAGATGTAAAGTAAAGAGCTACTTAATAAAGTTTGCACTTACTATTTAATTTTGTATTACGAGGGGCATGCCGTCTGTACCTTTACAGTCGGCTACTCTCCATTGAGTTTTTCACTCTATCATTCAGAGGGGCATGCCGTCTGTACCTTTACAGTCGGTTACTCTCCATTGAGTTTTTCACTCTATCTTCAGAGGGGCATGCCGTCTGTTCCTTTACAGTCGGCTACTCTCCATTGAGTATTTTACTCAACACTTAGCTAAAAAGATTAGGGCCTGTCCGACCCTGTGCCTAACAGGCGGCTACCCTTCTTTTACTTAGCACCTACGTTCACCAAGAACTTACCAAGGCCACTGGCCGAATGATCAGACCAGGCGCCAAGCCAACTGATCAAATCTACCAAAACTAATACGACCTGTCCCAACATCATAGCAGGCGTCCGACGGCATCCCTCCGGATGAAATTCGTCGCAGAGAGCAGCTCCCTTTTGGGTGGAACATTGTTCTATAAACTAATTACACGGCACCTATACGACTGTCCCCAAGGGCAACCACGTAGCCGTTTTTGAGACAAGGATAACTCTATCACTAACCAAACCAGTGGTAGTAGTTGACATCTGAGTCAGATGACCGCCTGTGTTACTTGGGATAAATGCAGGGGGTACCTATTGAGTTAATAGCCAACAAACATTGGCGAATAAAGGGGTCTAGCCGGCCTACGCCGCCTGGCACCTCTACTTCTCAAACAAAAGTGACGGCGACTGAGTAACTCCAACGTTAACTCATAGTCACTCCTTCAAATGTGCTATAAAACCTAAAAAGTTTGAGTCGTCCGCCTGTTTCAAACAAACAAGGGCACTCAAACCCCTATTCCTACTAGGTAACCTATTGAGTTAATAGCCAACAAACATTGGCGAATCAAGGGGTCTAGCCGGCCTACGCCGCCTGGTACCTCTACTACTCAATCTAGATTGTGACGAAGACTAAGTAACTCCTAGGTTAATAGTCACTCAAACTTAGTATGGAGCCTAAAAGGTATGAGTCGTCCACCTGTTTTTAATAAACAAGGGCTCTCAACCAATACTCTTGCTAGGTTAACAAATTACGAGTTAAAAGCCAACATTGGCAATAAAGGGAAACAACCGGCACCCGCCGCTTGTTATCTTACTTAATTCCTTGGCAACTAGGAAATACTATTTACTTGGTCAGACCAATTGAATAAATAGTTCGAATACCGATTGAATAAATGGCCGACTGATCATCTACCCTGGAAACAGACAACCAGTCGTCCAGGCGCATAGGCGGCGTACTTACTATTTGTACCTGTCTTAACGTTCGGCCATACACAACAGTCGGTCTAGTGAACAAAGGGATATTAGATATGGAATACTTAGACAAATTTGAACCAAAACAAAAATTTGATTAAAAATGAGCCGGTCATTAAAGACCAGCAGAATATTCAAAACCCCGGCCCCCTGGCCGGGTAATTACAAAGCAAACGGCACGCAGGCCGTGGAAAAAATACTTAAAGCTTAAGAAGGGGGCAGTTCAGTATCAGCAGCTGCCGCCTGGTCAGCACTCTTCTTGCTGGACTCGGCTTTAGCTGCACCCTCTTTTGATGCCTTACCCCCAAGTGGCACAAGCGCCACAACCGGCTCTTCCTCCTCCAACGCACCTTCCAATGCCTCTTCTTCAGCAGCCGCCAGGATCTGTTGATTATATGTTTCCGAACACTGGCGGTACGTTCTTTCCCATGAGGCAAAGTCGGCACTGGGGAACAGTCGTTCCCAGGTCATGCGCTGGATTTGAGCGGAGTCTTCCACCATCTCCCGGACGAGCTCTTTCTTCTCTTGCTCGGCCTTTTCCGAGAGCTCTTGGGTAAGACTCTTCTCTTGGCTCACCAAGCGTTCTTTTACGTTGGCCAAAGATTTCTCCATGGCTTCGTAAGAGTGCATTTTTTGGCGAAGAGGTTTCAGCTCGGCCTTAAGGTTTGTGACGGTCTCCTCCAGCTCGTCAACCTTCTTTTGGGCCGCCTCTAACTGAGCCCGAACAGCGGCGGTAGCCTGCGCCTGATAATAAAGAAGATCAATGGTCAGTACTTCATTTTGGGCAATTTGAAACATTGCCTTATCACAGCTGGAGGCGGCCATAGCTTTTGCGGCCTTTACCTCTTTGTTTTTCCGATCAATCGGCTTGCGAAGGCTGTTGACTCGGAGCAGGGCCTAAGTACAAAGAAAAACAGGCGTCAGCTTCCAAACAAAAAAGATAACAGGCGTCCTGGAACTCAAAAACTCAAAAATATGCTAAGTATACCTCAGCAAGGACCCCTGAAATCCCATCAAGGTCAAGGGTGCCGGCACCCCTGACCGCCTCCCTGTCAGATGGAGGAACTACTTTAACCATGGACTTGGCTACCTCAACCAAGTCAAGCCCCTGAGGGCCGGCTGCATTAAGCGAAAGGAAAAACAAGTTAGACCTAGTCAAGAAGGAAGCAAGTGTGAGTTTTTACAAGTGATTGTCCCTACTTCTAGGCGGCCCCGCCGGGGTTTTAGAAGAAGTGGCCGGCTGCTTCTCAGCCGCCACTGTTTTCCTGGAAGACCCAGGAGAGCTTGCAACAGTCGTCCTCCGGGCCTTGGGGTCCGGCTGTTGCGAGGAAGAAGCCCTTGGAGTGCCAGACTGAAAACAAAAAGAGTTAGTATATGCATAAGATAACTAAAAGAGGAAGAGTTTGCGAAGCTTACCAAGGGTGCCCCCTTGTTGGGGGAGTCGGCATAAGATTGTTTCATGAGCGAGGCCCGCAACATGGCCGCCGCAGTCTTGGATGCTGTTATTTTACTCATGGCGTCAGCTGCAAGAAATAAACAGCAAAGTTAGTAAAAATCCTAAGTAAACAAGGCGTGAAAAAACAGAGTATTTGTCAGGCCGGCTACCTCTAGAGCACCGACTGCTGAGGCCACAGGCGGCCAAGAAGTACTCGTCATAGAGCCACTTGAAGCTCGGGACGCAGTTTAGGGGTACTTGCTCTCGTACCCCTGAATTAGAGTTCACCCTAGTCTCTACTTTGAAGAGTCCTCTGTCTAGGATCTCTCTTTTAGCCTTTGGGGGAACAGGCGGCATGCTGCGGCCGCCTGCGAGAAGAGGCGGATCCCTATTCCACTTGTTAAAACGTTGGTTCAGCTCCGTGTCTGAACCCTCAATGATAAGGAAGGTGTTCCGCCAATCCTTCCATTTGTTCGCCTTACCTCTCGTCATGAGGTAACCCCTATGGCTTGTTAATTGGTACCAGCCGGTACCTCCCGACTTAGGGGTCCGGCTGAGATAGTTCATGTGGGCGAAAGCCTCAAAGCTTGGCTCCACCCCGTACATTTCGCACCCGGCCACATAGCCGAGTACGTTTACCCAAGAGTTGGGGGCTAACTGCCATAACCCCAGATCATACCCATCTAAAATCCGCTGAACAGCCGGATGTAATGGGAAGCGCAGTCCAGCTTTGATGGCCGCCACATAGCAGCCAAAGCAGCCGTCACCATAGCTGGTACCAGCCGGCCAGACGACAGTGTCTTCTGGATCCGGCACGAACAGTAAAAATTCCGGGCCCATTCTGTGGTTGGCAATAAAGCTCGCCACGTTGTCTTGCATGGTTGCGATCCGGCCCCGGGGTACCATGCAGTAGTAGGGGGCGTTTTCCTCTCTGTAAGAGGCGGACGGCTCTGCCCAATTGTCCCCCTTCTCAACTGCATGAGAAAGTCTCGCCTCTTGTAGGCGGCTATGTCTTTCTTCTGAGCCAGGAGAACTGTGGCCAGAAGAGCTGGACTCGGACTCGTCCTCTGACGAGTCCGAAGAGGACGACTCCTCCCCTCTCCCAGAGGGGCCCGCCTCCTCTCCCTTAGAAGGGGCAGGAGGAAAATCAGACATGTCAACGGTAAGATGGGAAGGGACCACCTTGGCCCCTCTCTCAGAACTGTCGGCTTGGCAGTCGCCTCGTTTCAATTCTACATCTGGCGCCTGGTCAGATGTTTCACTAAGGAGCACTCTTTGGGAGGAGCCGTCTGAGTTTGATAACATAGCAGTCTGTTTCGTTCTGGCCATCACGTTCTGCATAGACACAGATACAGTCGGACTTTGTATAAAGGGCAAAGATGGGTCCAGAAAAGGGCAGGCGGCACTCCTAGTCCTAGATTCAGCCGTCCCCGGTGACCGGCTGATCACTAACTTAGGTCGTGTCGTGTGCTTCCGTGGTGCCATTTCAAAAAATAAAAAGAAAATTAAGAGTAAGAGAACTGAGTTACCTGAACGAGTGACGGTTGATGAAGTCCTGGAAGTCCGGTGCAGTCGGCTTGTCAGAACAGGCGGTAGGCAGAAAAGGTCCGAAATGTCAGAGCAAGTTCAGGGGTCCGAATGTTCTCGCAAAGTTCTCAAATGTGAAAATGACCGAAGTTAGCACTTCCTTTTATAGGCAAAGTGAGAAGGCGAAAGGTCGTTCCAAATTCAAAATTTGGGCGGGAAAATCTCTCGGCCGTTTGCAAGGTGACACCTGAAGCAGGCCGTCGCCTGTCACCGTGCGACACCTGTCACAAGCGACACGTGACCAGTCACGTGCCACCTGTGAGGGGCAAATGATTAGGGGATTTTTATCCACCAATCACCGTCTGACAAGTGGACCAACCAGGTTCCGCCACGGGTCCTTCACGAAGGCCAATAGGAGCCTGCCACGTGTCAATCACAGATACGTCCTCTACGGACCAATCAAGGCACGCCACGTGTCCACCCATGCCAAATGGGAAAACCGGCCATCAAGGCCCAATCCAGTCTAGAGGCCCGATCAGCCCTAGGTTTACCTTAAACCTAGAGAGTGGCACGCTTCTCAAGGCTATAAATACTTAATTAATCCTCATTAGTTGGGTAATCGAAAAATCAAGAAATCAAGCAGAGAAGAACAGAGATATTACGGAACACCAACAACCGGCTAATCTCGCTAACGACGCAGATTACCAACACTAAGCACTCTCACCTAGAGAGATCTTATTACTTTACTTTCCGTATTAATTACTCCTTAATCAGGTACTAACTTGACCGTTGGAGGCGGAGCTCTCAGGAGTCTCCGTTATTTTGCAGGTACAGGCGTCCGGTTCCAGTCTCAGAATTGTAACTCTCCCGCAGGACATCAGAAAACCCCGAAACAAAAGTCAATTAAATTCTACAAAGCTAATTGAATCAAATGAAAGTCAAACACATTTAATCATAGCTATTTGAATCAAATGAAAGTCAAATACATTCTACAAAGCTAATTGAATCAAATGAAAGTTAAAAACATTCAAACAAAGCTATTTAAATCAAATAAAAGTCATATACAGTCTACAAAGCTAATTGAATCAAATGAAATTCAATCTCATTCAAACAAAGCAATTTAAATCAAACAAAAGTCAGATACATTCTACAAATCCAATTGTATCAAATGAAAGTCAAACACATTAAATAAAGCTAATTGAATCAAATGAAAGTCAAACCCATTCTACAAAGCTAATTGAATCAAATGAAAGTCAAATACATTCTACAAAGCTAATTGTATCAAATGAAAGTCAAACACATTCAAATAAAGCTATTTGAATCAAATGAAAGTCAAACACATTCAAACAAAGCAATTTAAATCAAATAGAAGTGAAATGCATTCTATAAAGCTAATTAAATCACATGAAAGTCAAACACATTCAAACAAATCTATTTGAATCAAATGTAAGTAAAATACATTCTACAAAGCTAATTGAACCAGATGAAAGTCAAACACATTCAAACTAACCTACTTGAATCAAATGAAAGTCAAATACAATCAACAAAGCTAATTGAATCAAATGAAATTCAAACAAATTCACACAAAGCTATTTGAATCAAAAGAAAGTCAAATACATTCTACAAAGCTAATTGTATCAAATGAAAGTAAAACACATTCAAATAAAGCTATTTGAATCAAATGAAAGTCAAACACATTCAAACATAGCAATTTAAATCAAACGAAAGTGAAATGCATTCTACAAAGCTAATTGAATCACATGAAAGTCAAACACATTTAAACAAAGCTATTTGAATCAAATAAAAGTCAAAAACATTCTACAAAGCTAATTGAATCAGATGAAAGTCAAACACATTCTACAAATCAAATTAAATCAAATGAAATTCAAACACATTCAAACAAAGCTATTTGAATCAAAGGAAAGTCAAATACATTCTATAAAGCTAATTGAATCAAATGAAAGTCAAACACATTAAAACAAAACTATTTGAATCAAATGAAATTCAAAAACATTCTACAAAGCTAATTGAATCAAATGAAAGTCTAACACATTCAAACAAAGCTATTTGAATCAAATGAGAGTCAAAAACATTGTAATAAAGATAATTAAATAAAATAAAAGTCATATACATTCTACAAAGAAAATTGAATCAAATGAAAGTCAAACACATTCAAACAGAGCTATTTGAATCAAATGAGAATAAAAAACATTCAAACAAAGCTAATTAAAACAAATAAAAGTCATATACAGGCTACAAAGCTAATTGAATCAAATGAAAGTCAAACTCATTCAAACAATGCAATTTGAATCAAATGAAAGTCAAAAACATTCTACAAATCCAATTGTATCAAATGAAAGTCAAACACATTCAAATAAAGCTAATTGAATCAAATGAAAGTCAAACACATTCAAACAAAGCAATTTAAATCAAATGAAAGTGAAATGCATTCTACAAAGCTAATTGAATCAGATGAAAGTAAAACACATTCTACAAAGCAAATTGAATCAAATGAAAGTCAAATACATTCTACAAAGCTAATTGTATCAAATGAAAGTCTAACACATTCAAATAAAGCTATTTGAATCAAATAAAAGCTAAAAACATTCAAACAAAGTAATTTAAATCAAATGGAAGTGAAATGCATTCTACAAAGCTAATTGAATCACATGAAAGTCAAACACATTCAAAAGAAACTATTTGAATCAAATGAGAGACAAATACATTCAAACAAAGCTAATTAAATCAAATAAAAGTCATATACATTCTACAAAGCTAATTGAATCAAATGAAAGTCAAACACATTCAAACAAAGATATTAGAATCAAATGAAAGTCAAATACATTCTACAAAACTAATTAAATCAAATGAAAGTCAAACACATTCAAACAAAGCTATTAGAATCAAATGAAAGTTAAATACATTCTACAAAGCTAATTGATTCAAATGAAAGTCAAACACATTCAATCAAAGCTATTTGAATCAAATGAAAGTCAAATACATTCTACAAAGCTAATTGAATCAAATGAAAGTTAAACACATTCAAACAAAGCTATTTGAATCAAATGAGAGTTAAAAACATTCAAACAAAGCTAATTAAAACAAATAAAAGTCATATACAGGCTACAAAGCTAATTGAATCAAATGAAAGTCAAACTCATTCAAACAATGAAATTTGAATCAAATGAAAGTCAAATACATTCTACAAATCCAATTGTATCAAATGAAAGTCAAACACATTCAAATAAAGCTAATTGAATCAAATGAAAGTCAAACACATTCAAACAAAACAATTTAAATCAAATGAAAGTGAAATGCATTCTACAAAGCTAATTGAATCAGATGAAAGTAAAACACATTCTACAAAGCAAATTGAATCAAATGAAAGTCAAATACATTCTACAAAGCTAATTGTATCAAATGAAAGTCTAACACATTCAAATAAAGCTATTTGAATCAAATAAAAGCTAAAAACATTCAAACAAAGTAATTTAAATCAAATGGAAGTGAAATGCATTCTACAAAGCTAATTGAATCACATGAAAGTCAAACACATTCAAAGGAAACTATTTGAATCAAATAAGAGACAAATACATTCAAACAAAGCTAATTAAATCAAATAAAAGTCATATACATTCTACAAAGCTAATTGAATCAAATGAAAGTCAAACACATTCAAACAAAGATATTAGAATTAAATGAAAGTCAAATACATTCTACAAAACTAAATAAATCAAATGAAAGTCAAACACATTCAAACAAAGCTATTAGAATCAAATGAAAGTTAAATACATTCTACAAAGCTAATTGATTCAAATGAAAGTCAAACACATTCAATCAAAGCTATTTGAATCAAATGAAAGTCAAATACATTCTACAAAGCTAATTGAATCAAATGAAAGTTAAACACATTCAAACAAAGCTATTTGAATCAAATGAGAGTAAAAAACATTCAAACAAAGCTAATTAAAACAAATAAAAGTCATATACAGGCTACAAAGCTAATTGAATCAAATGAAAGTCAAACTCATTCAAACAATGCAATTTGAATCAAATGAAAGTCAAATACATTCTACAAATCCAATTGTATCAAATGAAAGTCAAACACATTCAAATAAAGCTAATTGAATCAAATGAAAGTCAAACACATTCAAACAAAGCAATTTAAATCAAATGAAAGTGAAATGCATTCTACAAAGCTAATTGAATCAGATGAAAGTAAAACACATTCTACAAAGCAAATTGAATCAAATGAAAGTCAAATACATTCTACAAAGCTAATTGTATCAAATGAAAGTCTAACACATTCAAATAAAGCTATTTGAATCAAATAAAAGCCAAAAACATTCAAACAAAGCAATTTAAATCAAATGGAAGTGAAATGCATTCTACAAAGCTAATTGAATCACATGAAAGTCAAACACATTCAAAAGAAACTATTTGAATCAAATGAGAGACAAATACATTCAAACAAAGCTAATTAAATCAAATAAAAGTCAAATACATTATACAAAGCTAATTGAATCAAATGAAAGTTAAACACATTCAACCAAAGCTATTTGAATCAAATGAAAGTCAAAAACATTCTACAAAGCTAATTGAATCAAATGAAAGTCTAACACATTCTACAAAGCTATTTGAATCAAATGAGAGTCAAACACATTCAAACAAAGCTATTTTAATTGAATGAAAGTCAAATACATTCTACAAAGCTAATTGTATCAAATGAAAGTCAAACACATTCAAACAAAGCAATTTAAATAAAATGAAAGTGAAATGTGTTTCGGGGTTTTTCTGACGCCCTGCGGGAGAGTTACAATTCCGAGATTGGAACCGGACGCCTGTACCCGCAAAACAAACGGATGCTCCGGATGATTAGAGATCCGCCTCCGACGGTCAAGTTAGTACTTGATTAAGGAGTAATTAATGCGGAAATTAAAGTGATTGGGTCTCTCTAGGTGAAAGTGTTTAATGTGTGTAATCTGCGTTTTTTGCGTAATCTCTCTTAATGAGGATTAAGGGAGGTATTTATAACCTCGGGAAACGTGTCAATCTAGGTTTAGGTTAACCTTGGGCTGATTGGGCTTCCCTCGAAAGTTGGGCCTAAGTGACTGGTTATCCCAGGTGTCATGGGAAGGACACGTGTCGTGTCGTAATTGGTCCATAGTGGACGGATCATTGCTTGACACGTGGCAGGCTCCTATTGGCCCATGTGACGGACACATGGCGGAACTTGACTGGTCCACTTGTCAGATGGTGATTGGTGGGGAAAAATCCCCTAATCAAAATGCATTCTACAAAGCTAATTGAATCAGATGAAAGTAAAACACATTCTACAAAGCTAATTGAATCAAATGAAAGTCAAACACATTCAACCAAAGCTATTTGAATCAAATGAAAGTCAAATACATTCTACAAAGCTAATTGTATCAAATGAAAGTCAAACACATTCAAATAAAGCTATTTGAATCAAATAAAAGTCAAACACATTCAAACAAAGCAATTTAAATCAAATGGAAGTGAAATGCATTCTACAAAGCTAATTGAATCACATGAAAGTCAAACACATTCAAACAAATCTATTTGAATCAAATGTAAGTCAAATAAATTCTAAAAAGCTAATTGAATCAAATGAAAGTCAAACACATTCAAACAAAGCAATTTAAATCAAATGAAAGTGAAATGCATTCTACAAAGCTAATTGAATCAGATGAAAGTAAAACACATTCTACAAAGCAAATTGAATCAAATGAAAGTCAAATACATTCTACAAAGCTAATTGTATCAAATGAAAGTCAAACACATTCAAATAAAGCTATTTGAATCAAATAAAAGCCAAATACATTCAAACAAAGCAATTTAAATCAAATGGAAGTGAAATGCATTCTACAAAGCTAATTGAATCACATGAAAGTCAAACACATTCAAAAGAAACTATTTGAATCAAATGAGAGACAATTACATTCAAACAAAGCTAATTAAACCAAATAAAAGTAAAATACAATCTACAAAGCTAATTGAATCAAATGAAAGTCAAACACATTCAACCAAAGCTATTGAACCAAATGAAAGTCAAATACATTCTACAAAGCTAATTGAATCAAATGAAAGTCAAACACATTCAAACAAAGCTATATGAATCAAATGAAAGTCAAACACATTCAAACAAAATTATTTAAATCAAATGAAAGTGATATGCATTCTACAAAGCTTATTGAATCAAATGAAATTCAAATACATTCTACAAAGCTAATTGAATTAAATGAAAGTCAATCACATTCAAACAAAGCTATATGAATCAAATAAAAGTCAAACACATTCAAACAAAGTTATTTAAATCAAATGAAAGTGAAATGCATTCTACAAAGCTAATTGAATCACATGAAAGTCAAACACATTCAAAAGAAACTATTTGAATCAAATGAGAGACAAATACATTCAAACAAAGCTAATTAAATCAAATAAAAGTCAAATACATTCTACAAAGCTAATTGAATTAAATGAAAGTCAAACACATTCAACCAAAGCTATTTGAATCAAATGAAACTCAAATACATTCTACAAAGCTAATTGTATCAAATGAAAGTCAAACACATTCAAACAAAGCAATTTAAATCAAATGAAAGTGAAATGTGTTTTGGGGTTTTCTGAGGTCCTGCGGGAGAGTTACAATTCCGAGACTTGAACCGGACGCCTGTACCCGCAAGACAAACGGATGCTCCGGATGATTGGAGATCCGCCTCCGACGGTCAAGTTAGTACTTGATTAAGGAGTAATTAACGCGGAAATTAAAGTGATTGTGTCTCTCTAGGTGAGAGTGTTTAATGTGTGTAATCTGCATTTTTTGCGTAATCTCTCTTAATGAGGATTAAGGGAGGTATTTATAACCTCGGGAAACGTGCCAATCTAGGTTTAGGTTAACCTTGGGCTGATTGGGCTTCCCTCGGAAGTTGGGCCTAGGTGACCGGTTATCCCAGGTGTCATGGGAAGGACACGTGTCGTGTCGTAATTGGTCCATAGTGGACGGATCATTGCTTGACACGTGGCAGGCTCCTATTGGCCCATGTGACGGACACATGGCGGAAATTGACTGGTCCACTTGTCAGATGGTGATTGGTTGGGAAAATCCCCTAATCAAAATGCATTCTACAAAGCTAATTGAATCAGATGAAAGTAAAACACATTCTACAAAGCTAATTGAATCAAGTGAAAGTCAAACACATTCAACCAAAGCTATTTGAATCAAATGAAAGTCAAATACATTCTACAAAGCAAATTGTATCAAATGAAAGTCAAACACATTCAAATAAAGCTATTTGAATCAAATAAAAGTCAAACACATTCAAACAAAGCAATTTAAATCAAATGGAAGTGAAATGCAATCTATAAAGCTAATTAAATCACATGAAAGTCAAACACATTCAAACAAATCTATTTGAATCAAATGTTAGTAAAATACATTCTACAAAGCTAATTGAACCAGATGAAAGTCAAACACATTTAAACTAACCTACTTGAATTAAATGAAAGTCAAATACAATCAACAAAGATAATTGAATCAAATGAAAGTCAAACACATTCAAACAAAGCTATTTGAATCAAATGAGAGACAAGTACATTCAAACAAAGCTAATTAAATCAAATAAAAGTCAAATACATTATACAAACCTAATTGAATCAAATGAAAGTGAAACACATTCAAACAAAGCTATTTGAATCAAATGAAAGTCAAAAACATTCTACAAAGCTAATTGAATCAAATGAAAGTGTAACACATTCAAACAAAGCTATTTGACTCAAATGAAAGTCAAATACATTCTACAAAGCTAATTAAATCAAATGAAAGTCAAACACATTCAAACAAAGCTATTAGAATCAAATGAAAGTCAATTACATTCTACAAAGCTAATTGAATCAAATGAAAGTCAAACACATTCAATCAAAGCTATTTGAATAAAATGAAAGTCAAACACATTCTACAAAGCTAATTGAATCAAATGAAAGTTATACACATTCAAACAAAGCTATTTAAATCAAATGAGAGTCAAAAACATTCATACAAAGCTAATTAAATCAAATAAAAGTAATATACAGTCTACAAAGCTACTTGAATCAAATGAAAGTCAATCTCATTCAAACGAAGCAATTTAAATCAAATGAAAGTCAAATACATTCTACAAATCCAATTGTATCAAATGAAAGTCAAACACATTCAAATAAAGCTAATTGAATCAAATGAAAGTCAAACACATTCAAACAAAGCAATTTAAATCAAATGAAAGTGAAATGCATTCTACAAAGCTAATTGAATCAGATGAAAGTAAAACACATTCTACAAAGCAAATTGAATCAAATGAAAGTCAAATACATTCTACAAAGCTAATTGTATCAAATGAAAGTCAAACACATTCAAATAAAGTTATTTGAATCAAATAAAAGTCAAACACATTCAAACAAAGCAATTTAAATCAAATGGAAGTGAAATGCATTCTACAAAGCTAATTGAATCACATGAAAGTCAAACACATTCAAACAAATCTATAGGAATCAAATGTAAGTCAAATAAATTCTACAAAGCTAATTGAATCACATGAAAGTCAAACACATTTTAACAAAGCTATTTGAATCAAATGAAAGTCAAATACATTCTACAAATCTAATTGAATCAGATGAAAGTCAAACACATTCAAACAAATCTATTTGAATAAAATGAAAGTCAAATATATTCTACAAAGCTAATTGAATCAAATGAAAGTCAAACACATTCAGACAATGCTATTTGAATCAAATAATAGTCAAATACATTCTACAAAGCAAATTAAATCAAATGAAAGTCAAACACATTCAAACAAAGCTATTTGAATCAAAGGAAAGTCAAATACATTCTAAAAAGCTAATTGAATCGAATGAAAGTCAAACACATTCAAACAAAGCTATTTGAATCAAATGAAGTTCAAAAACATTCTACAAAGCTAATTGAATCAAATGAAAGTCTAACACATTCAAACAAAGCTATTTGAATCAAATGAAAGTCAAATACATTCTACAAATCTAATTGAATCAAATGAAAGTTAAACACATTCAAACAAAGCTATTTGAATCAAATGAGAGTCAAAAAACATTCAAACAAAGCTAATTAAATCAAATAAAAGATATATACAGTCTACAAAGCTAATTGAATCAAATGAAAGTCAATCTCATTCAAACAAAGCAAGTAAAATCAAATGAAAGTCAAATACATTCTATAAATCCAATTGTATCAAATGAAAGTCAAACACATTCAAATAAAGCTAATTGAATCAGATGAAAGTCAAACACATTCAAACAAAGCTATTTGAATCAAATGAAAGTCAAATACATTCCACAAAGCTAATTGAATCAGATGAAAGTCAAACACATTCAAACAAAGCTATTTGAATCAAATGAAAGTCAAATACATTCTACAAAGCTAATTGAATCAGATGAAAGTCAAACACATTCAAAAAAAGCTATTTGAATCAAATGAAAGTCAAATACATTCTACAAAGCTAATTGTATCAAATGAAAGTCAAACACATTCAAATAAAGCTATTTGAATCAAATGAAAGTCAAACACATTCAAACAAAGCAATTTAAATCAAATAGAATTGAAATGCATTCTATAAAGCTAATTGAATCACATGAAAGTCAAACACATTCAAACAAATCTATTTGAATCAAATGTAAGTAAAATACATTCTACAAAGCTAATTGAACCAGATGAAAGTCAAACACATTTAAACTAACCTACTTGAATTAAATGAAAGTCAAATACAATCAACAAAGCTAATTGAATCAAATGAAAGTCAAACACATTCAAACAAAGCTATTTGAATCAAATGTAAGTGAAATAAATTCTACAAAGCTAATTGAATCACATGAAAGTCAAACACATTTTAACAAAGCTATTTGAATCAAATGAAAGTCAAATACATTCTACAAAGCTAATTGAATCAGATGAAAGTCAAACACATTCAAACAAATCTCTTTGAATAAAATGAAAGTCAAATACATTCTACAAAGCTAAATGAATCAAATGAAAGTCAAACACATTCAGACAATGCTATTTGAATCACATGAAAGTCAAACACATTCAAACAAAGCTATTTGAATCAAATGAGAGACAAATACATTCAAACAAAGCTTATTGAATCACATGAAAGTCAAACACATTCAAACAAATCTATTTGAATCAAATAATAGTCAAATACATTCTACAAAGCTAATTGATTCAGATGGAAGTCAAACACATTCAAACAAAACTATTTGAATCAAATGAAAGTTAAATACATTCTACAAAGCTAATTGTATCAAATGAAAGTCAAACACATTCAAATAAAGCTATTTGAATCAAATGAAAGTCAAACACATTCAAACAAAGCAATTTAAATCAAATAGAAGTGAAATGCAATCTATAAAGCTAATTAAATCACATGAAAGTCAAACACATTCAAACAAATCTATTTGAATCAAAGGAAAGTCAAATACATTCTACAAAGCTTATTGAATCGAATGAAAGTCAAACACATTCAAACAAAGCTATTTGAATCAAATGAAAGTCAAATACATTCTACAAAGCTAATTGAATCACATGAAAGTCAAACACATTCAAACAAAGCTATTTGAATCAAATAATAGTCAAATACATTCTACAAAGCTAATTGATTCTGATGAAAGTCAAACACATTCTACAAAGCAAATTAAACCAAATGAAAGTCAAACACATTCAAACAAAGCTATTTGAATCAAAGGAAAGTCAAATACATTCTACAAAGCTAATTGAATCGAATGAAAGTAAAACACATTCAAACAAAGCTATTTGAATCAAATGAAAGTCAAATACATTCTACAAAGCTAATTGAATCAGATGAAAGTCAAACACATTCAAACAAAGCTATTAGAATCAAATGAAAGTCAATTACATTCTACAAAGCTAATTGAATCAAATGAAAGTCAAACACATTCAATCAAAGCTATTTGAATAAAATGAAAGTCAAATACATTCTACAAAGCTAATTGAATCAAATGAAAGTTAAACACATTCAAACAAAGCTATTTAAATCAAATGAGAGTCAAAAACATTCAAACAAAGCTAATTAAATCAAATAAAAGTCATATACAGTCTACAAAGCTACTTGAATCAAATGAAATTCAATCTCATTCAAACAAAGCAATTTAAATCAAATGAAAGTCAAATACATTCTACAAATCCAATTGTATCAAATGAAAGTCAAACACATTCAAATAAAGCTAATTGAATCAAATGAAAGTCAAACACATTCAAACAAAGCAATTTAAATCAAATGAAAGTGAAATGCATTCTACAAAGCTAATTGAATCAGATGAAAGTAAAACACATTCTACAAAGCAAATTGAATCAAATAAAAGTCAAATACATTCTACAAAGCTAATTGTATCAAATGAAAGTCAAACACATTCAAATAAAGTTATTTGAATCAAATAAAAGCCAACACATTCAAACAAAGCAATTTAAATCAAATGGAAGTGAAATGCATTCTACAAAGCTAATTGAATCACATGAAAGTAAAACACATTCAAACAAAGCTATTTGAATCAAATGAAAGTCAAATACATTCTACAAAGCTAATTGATTCAGATGGAAGTCAAACACATTCAAACAAAACTATTTGAATCAAATGAAAGTTAAATACATTCTACAAAGCTAATTGTATCAAATGAAAGTCAAACACATTCAAATAAAGCTATTTGAATCAAATGAAAGTCAAACACATTCAAACAAAGCAATTTAAATCAAATAGAAGTGAAATGCATTCTATAAAGCTAATTAAATCACATGAAAGTCAAACACATTCAAACAAATCTATTTGAATCAAATGGTAGTAAAATACATTCTACAAAGCTAATTGAACCAGATGAAAGTCAAACACATTAAAACTAACCTACTTGAATTAAATGAAAGTCAAATACAATCAACAAAGATAATTGAATCAAATGAAAGTCAAACACATTCAAACAAAGCTATTTGAATCAAATGAGAGACAAGTACATTCAAACAAAGCTAATTAAATCAAATAAAAGTCAAATACATTATACAAACCTAATTGAATCAAATGAAAGTGAAACACATTCAAACCAAGCTAATTAAATCAAATAAAAGTGAAATACATTATACAAAGCTAATTGAATCAAATGAAAGTCTAACACATTCAAACAAACCTATTTGAGTCAAATGAAAGTCAAATACATTCTAAAAAGCTAATTAAATCAAATCAAAGTCAAACACATTCAAACAAAGCTATTAGAATCAAAAGAAAGTCAATTACATTCTACAAAGCTAATTGAATCAAATGAAAGTCAAACACATTCAATCAAAGCTATTTGAATCAAATGAAAGTCAAATACATTCTACAAAGCTAATTGAATCAAATGAAAGTTAAACACATTCAAACAAAGCTATTTGAATTAAATGAGAGTCAAAAACATTCAAACAAAGCTAATTAAATCAAATAAAAGTCATATACAGTCTACAAAGCTAAATGAATCAAATGAAAGTCAATCTCATTCAAACAAAGCAATTTAAATCAAATGAAAGTCAAATACATTCTACAAATCCAATTGTATCAAATGAAAGTCAAACACATTCAAATAAAGCTAATTGAATCAAATGAAAGTCAAACACATTCAAACAAAGCATTTTAAATCAAATGAAAGTGAAATGCATTCTACAAAGCTAATTGAATCATATGAAAGTAAAACACATTCTACAAAGCAAATTGAATCACATGAAAGTCAAATACATTCTACAAAGCTAATTGTATCAAATGAAAGTCAAACACATTCAAATAAAGCTATTTGAATCAAATAAAAGCCAAACACATTCAAACAAAGCAATTTAAATCAAATGGAAGTGAAATGCATTCTACAAAGCTAATTGAATCACATGAAAGTCAAACACATTCAAAAGAAACTATTTGAATCAAATGAGAGACAAATACATTCAAACAAAGCTAATTAAATCAAATAAAAGTCAAATACATTCTACACAGCTAATTGAATCAAATGAAAGTCAAACACATTCAACCAAAGCTATTTGAATCAAATGAAAGTCAAATACATTCTACAAAGCTAATTTAATCAAATGAAAGTCAAACACATTCAATCAAAGCTATTTGAATCAAATGAAAGTCAAATACATTCTACAAAGCTAATTGAATCAAATGAAAGTTAAACACATTCAAACAAAGCTATTTGAACCAAATGAGAGTCAAAAACATTCAAACAAAGCAATTTAAATCAAATGAAAAGTCATATACAGTCTACAAAGCTAATTGAATCAAATGAAAGTCAATCTCATTCAAACAAAGCAATTTAAATCAAATGAAAGTCAAATACATTCTACAAAGCTAATTGAATCAAATGAAAGTCAAACACATTCAAACAAAAGCTATATGAATCAAATAAAAGTCAAACACGTTTAAACAAAGTTATTTAAATCAAATGAAAGTGAAATGCATTCTACAAAGCTAATTGAATCAAATGAAAGTTAAACACATTCAAACAAAGCTATTTGAAACAAATGAGAGTCAAAAACATTGTAACAAAGCTAATTAAATCAAATAAAAGTCATATACATTCTACAAAGCTAATTGAATCAAATGAAAGTCAAACACATTCAAACAAAGCTATTTGAATCAAATGAAAGTCAAATACATTCTACAAAGCTAATTAAATCAAAGGAAAGTCAAACACATTCAAACAAAGCTATTAGAAACAAATGAAAGTCAATTACATTCTACAAAGCTAATTGAATCAAATGAAAGTCAAACACATTCAACCAAAGCTATTTGAATCAAATGAAAGTCAAATACATTCTACAAAGCTAATTGAATCAAATGAAAGTTAAACACATTCAAACAAAGCTATTTGAACCAAATGAGAGTCAAAAACATTCAAACAAAGCAATTTAAATCAAATGAAAAGTCATATACAGTCTACAAAGCTAATTGAATCAAATGAAAGTCAATCTCATTCAAACAAAGCAATTTAAATCAAATGAAAGTCAAATACATTCTACAAATCCAATTGTATCAAATGAAAGTCAAACACATTCAAATAAAGCTAATTGAATCAAATGAAAGTCAAACACATTCAAACAAAGCTAATTGAATCAGATGAAAGTCAAACACATTCAAACAAAGCTATTTGAATCAAATGAAAGTCAAATACATTCTACAAAGCTAATTGAATCAGATGAAAGTCAAACACATTCAAACAAAGCTATTTGAATCAAATGAAAGTCAAATACATTCTACAAAGCTATTTGAATCAAATAAAAGCAAAACACATTCAAACAAAGCAATTTAAATCAAATGGAAGTGAAATGCATTCTACAAAGCTAATTGAATCACATGAAAGTTAAACACATTCAAAAGAAACTATTTGAATCAAATGAGAGACAAATACATTCAAACAAAGCTAATTAAATCAAATAAAAGTCAAATACATTCTACAAAGCTAATAGAATTAAATGAAAGTCAAACACATTCAAACAAAGCAATTTAAATCAAATGAAAGTGAAATGCATTCTACAAAGCTAATTGAATCAGATGAAAGTAAAACACATTCTACAAAGCAAATTGAATCAAATGAAAGTCAAATACATTCTACAAAGCTAATTGTATCAAATGAAAGTCAAACACATTCAAATAAAGCTATTTGAATCAAATAAAAGCTAAACACATTCAAACAAAGCAATTTAAATCAAATGGAAGTGAAATGCATTCTACAAAGCTAATTGAATCACATGAAAGTCAAAACACATTCAAACAAAGATATTTAAATCAAATGAAAGTGATATGCATTCTACAAAGCTGATTGAATCAAATGAAAGTCAAATACATTCTACAAAGCTAATTGAATCAAATGAAAGTCAAACACATTCAAACAAAAGCTATATGAATCAAATAAAAGTCAAACACATTTAAACAAAGTTATTTAAATCAAATGAAAGTGAAATGCATTCTACAAAGCTAATTGAAGCAAATGAAAGTCAAACACATTCAAACAAAGCTATTTGAAACAAATGAGAGTCAAAAACATTGTAACAAAGGTAATTAAATCAAATAAAAGTCATATACATTCTACAAAGCTAATTGAATCAAATGAAAGTCAAACACATTCACACAAAGCTATTTGAATCAAATGAAAGTCAAATACATTCTACAAAGCTAATTAAATCAAAGGAAAGTCAAACACATTCAAACAAAGCTATTAGAATCAAATGAAAGTCAATTACATTCTACAAAGCTAATTGAATCAAATGAAAGTCAAACATATTCAATCAAAGCTATTTGAATCAAATGAAAGTCAAATACATCTACAAAGCTAATTGAATCAAATGAAAGTTAAACACATTCAAACAAAGCTATTTTAATCAAATGAGAGTCAAAAACATTCAAACAAAGCTAATTTAATCAAAGAAAATTCATATACAGTCTACAAAGCTAATTGAATCAAATGAAAGTCAATCTCATTCAAACAAAGCAATTTAAATCAAATGAAAGTCAAATACATTCTACAAATCCAATTGTATCAAATGAAAGTCAAACACATTCAAATAAAGCTAATTGAATCAAATGAAAGTCAAACACATTCAAACAAAGCTAATTGAATCAGATGAAAGTCAAACACATTCAAACAAAGCTATTTGAATCAAATAAAAGTCAAATACATTCTACAAAGCTAATTGAATCAGATGAAAGTCAAACACATTCAAACAAAGCTATTTGAATCAAATGAAAGTCAAATACATTCTACAAAGCTATTTGAATCAAATAAAAGCCAAACACATTCAAACAAAGCAATTTAAATCAAATGGAAGTGAAATGCATTCTACAAAGCTAATTGAATCACATGAAAGTCAAACACATTCCAAAGAAACTATTTGAATCAAATGAGAGACAAATACATTCAAACAAAGCTAATTAAATCAAATAAAAGTCAAATACATTCTATAAAGCTAATAGAATCAAATGAAAGTCAAACACATTCAAACAAAGCAATTTAAATCAAATAAAAGTGAAATGCATTCTACATAGCTAATTGAATAAGATGAAAGTAAAAAACATTCTACAAAGCAAATTGAATCAAATGAAAGTCAAATACATTCTACAAAGCTAATTGTATCAAATGAAATTCAAACACATTCAAATAAAGCTATTTGAATCAAATAAAAGCCAAACACATTCAAACAAAGCAATTTAAATCAAATGGAAGTGAAATGCATTCTACAAAGCTAATTGAATCACATGAAAGTCAAACACATTCAAAAGCAACTATTAGAATCAAATGAGAGACAAATACATTCAAACAAAGCTAATTAAATCAAATAAAAGTCAAATACATTCTACAAAGCTAATTGAATCAAATGAAAGTCAAACACATTCAACCAAAGCTATTTGAATCAAATGAAAGTCAAATACATTCTACAAAGCTAATTTAATCAAATGAAAGTCAAACACATTAAAAAAAACTCTATATGAATCTAATGAAAGTCAACACATTCAAACAAAGATATTTAAATCAAATGAAAGTGATATGCCTTCTACAAAGCTGATTGAATCAAATGAAAGTCAAATACATTCTACAAAGCTAATTGAATCAAATGAAAGTCAAACACATTCAAACAAAAGCTATATGAATCAAATAAAAGTCAAACACATTTAAACAAAGTTATTTAAATTAAATGAAAGTGAAATGCATTCTACAAAGCTAATTGAATCAAATGAAAGTCAAACACATTCAAACAAAGCTATTTGAAACAAATGAGAGTCAAAAACATTGTAACAAAGGTAATTAAATCAAATAAAAGTCATATACATTCTACAAAGCTAATTGAATCAAATGAAAGTCAAACACATTCAAACAAAGCTATTTGAATCAAATGAAAGTCAAATACATTCTACAAAGCTAATTAAATCAAAGGAAAGTCAAACACATTCAAACAAAGCTATTAGAATCAAATGAAAGTCAATTACATTCTACAAAGCTAATTGAATCAAATGAAAGTCAAACATATTCAATCAAAGCTATTTGAATCAAATGAAAGTCAAATACATTCTACAAAGCTAATTGAATCAAATTAAAGTTAAACACATTCAAACAAATCTATTTTAATCAAATGAGAGTAAAAAACATTCAAACAAAGCTAATTTAATCAAAGAAAATTCATATACAGTCTACAAAGCTAATTGAATCAAATGAAAGTCAATCTCATTCAAACAAAGCAATTTAAATTAAATGAAAGTCAAATACATTCTACAAATCCAATTGTATCAAATGAAAGTCAAACACATTCAAATAAAGCTAATTGAATCAAATGAAATTCAAACACATTCAAACAAAGCTAATTGAATCAGATGAAAGTCAAACACATTCAACCAAAGCTATTTGAATCAAATGAAAGTCAAATACATTCTACAAAGCTATTTGAATCAAATAAAAGCCAAACACATTCAAACAAAGCAATTTAAATCAAATGGCAGTGAAATGCATTCTACAAAGCTAATTGAATCACATGAAAGTCAAACACATTCAAAAGAAACTATTTGAATCAAATGAGAGACAAATACATTCAAACAAAGCTAATTAAATCAAATAAAAGTCAAATACATTCTACAAAGCTAATAGAATCAAATGAAAGTCAAACACATTCAAACAAAGCAATTTAAATCAAATAAAAGTGAAATGCATTCTACAAAGCTAATCGAATCAGATGAAAGTAAAACACATTCTACAAAGCAAATTGAATCAAATGAAAGTCAAATACATTCTACAAAGCTAATTGTATCAAATGAAATTCAAACACATTCAAATAAAGCTATTTGAATCAAATAAAAGCCAAACACATTCAAACAAAGCAATTTAAATCAAATGGAAGTGAAATGCATTCTACAAAGCTAATTGAATCACATGAAAGTCAAACACATTCAAAAGCAACTATTTGAATCAAATGAGAGACAAATACATTCAAACAAAGCTAATTAAATCAAATAAAAGTCAAATACATTCTACAAAGCTAATTGAATCAAATGAAAGTCAAACACATTCAACCAAAGCTATTTGAATCAAATGAAAGTCAAATACATTCTACAAAGCTAATTTAATCAAATGAAAGTCAAACACATTAAAACAAAGCTATATGAATCTAATGAAAGTCAACACATTCAAACAAAGATATTTAAATCAAATGAAAGTGATATGCATTCTACAAAGCCTATTGAATCAAATGAAAGTCAAATACATTCTACAAAGCTAATTGAATCAAATGAAAGTCAAACACATTCAAACAAAAGCTATATGAATCAAATAAAAGTCAAACACATTTAAACAAAGTTATTTAAATCAAATGAAAGTGAAATGCATTCTACAAAGCTAATTGAATCAAATGAAAGTCAAACACATTCAAAAAAAGCTATTTGAATAAAATGAAAGTCAAATACATTCTACAAAGCTAATTAAATTAAAGGAAAGTCAAACACATTCAAACAAAGCTATTAGAATCAAATGAAAGTCAATTACATTCTACAAAGCTAATTGAATATAATGAAAGTGAAACACATTCAATCAAAGCTATTTGAATCAAATGAAAGTCAAATACATTCTACAAAGCTAATTGAATCAAATGAAAGTTAAACACATTCAAATAAAGCTATTTGAATCAAATGAGAGTCAAAAACATTCAAACAAAGCTAATTTAATCAAATAAAAGTCATATACAGTCTACAAAGCTAATTGAATCAAATGAAAGTCAATCTCATTCAAACAAAGCAATTTAAATCAAATGAAAGTCAAATACATTCTACAAATCCAATTGTATCAAATGAAAGTCAAACACATTCAAATAAAGCTAATTGAATCAAATGAAAGTCAAACACATTCTAACAAAGCAATTTAAATCAAATGAAAGTGAAATGCATTCTACAAAGCTAATTGAATCAGATGAAAGTAAAACACATTCTACAAAGCAAATTGAATCAAATGAAAGTCAAATACATTCTACAAAGCTAATTGTATCAAATGAAAGTCAAACACATTCAAATAAAGCTATTTGAATCAAATAAAAGCCAAACACATTCAAACAAAGCAATTTAAATCAAATGGAAGTTAAATGCATTCTACAAAGCTAACTGAATCACATGAAAGTCAAACACATTCAAAAGAAACAATTTGAATCAAATGAGAGACAAATACATTCAAACAAAGCTAATTAAATCAAATGAAAGTCAAATACATTCTACAAAGCTAATTGAATCAAATGAAAGTCAAACACATTCAACCAAAGCTATTTGAATCAAATGAAAGTCAAATACATTCTACAAAGCTAATTTAATCAAATGAAAGTCAAACACATTAAAACAAAGCTATATGAATCTAATGAAAGTCAACACATTCAAAAAAAGATATTTAAATCAAATGAAAGTGATATGCATTCTACAAAGCTGATTGAATCAAATGAAAGTCAAATACATTCTACAAAGCTAATTGAATCAAATGAAAGTCAAACACATTCAAACAAAAGCTATATGAATCAAATAAAAGTCAAACACATTTAAACAAAGTTATTTAAATCAAATGAAAGTGAAATGCATTCTACAAAGCTAATTGAATCAAATGAAAGTCAAACACATTCAAAAAAAGCTATTTGAATAAAATGAAAGTCAAATACATTCTACAAAGCTAATTAAATCAAAGGAAAGTCAAACACATTCAAACAAAGCTATTAGAATCAAATGAAAGTCAATTACATTCTACAAAGCTAATTGAATAAAATGAAAGTCAAACACATTCAATCAAAGCTATTTGAATCAAATGAAAGTCAAATACATTCTACAAAGCTAATTGAATCAAATGAAAGTTAAACACATTCAAATAAAGCTATTTGAATCAAATGAGAGTAAAAAACATTCAAACAAAGCTAATTTAATCAAATAAAAGTCATATACAGTCTACAAAGCTAATTGAATCAAATAAAAGTCAATCTCATTCAAACAAAGCAATTTAAATCAAATGAAAGTCAAATACATTCTACAAATCCAATTGTACCAAATGAAAGTCAAACACATTCAAATAAAGCTAATTGAATCAAATGAAAGTCAAACACATTCAAACAAAGCAATTTAAATCAAATGAAAGTGAAATGCATTCTACAAAGCTAATTGAATCAGATGAAAGTAAAACACATTCTACAAAGCAAATTGAATCAAATGAAAGTCAAATACATTCTACAAAGCTAATTGTATCAAATGAAAGTCAAACACATTCAAATAAAGCTATTTGAATCAAATAAAAGCCAAACACATTCAAACAAAGCAATTTAAATCAAATGGAAGTTAAATGCATTCTACAAAGCTAACTGAATCACATGAAAGTCAAACACATTCAAAAGAAACAATTTGAATCAAATGAGAGACAAATACATTCAAACAAAGCTAATTAAATCAAATGAAAGTCAAATACATTCTACAAAGCTAATTGAATCAAATGAAAGTCAAACACATTCAAAAAAAGCTATTTGAATAAAATGAAAGTCAAATACATTCTACAAAGCTAATTAAATTAAAGGAAAGTCAAACACATTCAAACAAAGCTATTAGAATCAAATGAAAGTCAATTACATTCTACAAAGCTAATTGAATAAAATGAAAGTGAAACACATTCAATCAAAGCTATTTGAATCAAATGAAAGTCAAATACATTCTACAAAGCTAATTGTATCAAATGAAAGTCAGACACATTCAAATAAAGCTAGTTAAATCAAATAAAAGTCAAACACATTCAAACAAAGCAATTTAAATCAAATGGAACTGAAATGCATTTTACAAAGCTAATTGAATCACATGAAAGTCAAACACATTCAAAAGAAACTATTTGAATCAAATGAGAGACAAATACATTCAAACAAAGCTAATTAAATCAAATAAAAGTCAAATACATTCTACAAAGCTAATTGAATCAAATGAAAGTCAAACACATTCAACCAAAGCTATTTGAATCAAATGAAAGTCAAATACATTCTACAAAGCTAATTAAATCAAATGAAAGTCAAACACATTCAACTAAAGCTATTTGAATCAAATGAAAGTCAAATACATTCTACAAAGCTAATTTAATCAAATGAAAGTCAAACACATTAAAACAAAGCTATATGAATCTAATGAAAGTCAACACATTCAAACAAAGATATTTAAATCAAATGAAAGTGATATGCATTCTACAAAGCTGATTGAATCAAATGAAAGTCAAATACATTCTACAAAGCTAATTGAATCAAATGAAAGTCAAACACATTCAAACAAAAGCTATATGAATCAAATAAAAGTCAAACACATTTAAACAAAGTTATTTAAATCAAATGAAAGTGAAATGCATTCTACAAAGCTAATTGAATCAAATGAAAGTCAAACTCATTCAAAAAAAGCTATTTGAATAAAATGAAAGTCAAATACATTCTACAAAGCTAATTAAATCAAAGGAAAGTCAAACTTATTCAAACAAAGCTATTAGAATCAAATGAAAGTCAATTACATTCTACAAAGCTAATTGAATAAAATGAAAGTCAAACACATTCAATCAAAGCTTATTGAATCAAATGAAAGTCAAATACATTCTACAAAGCTAATTGAATCAAATGAAAGTTAAACACATTCAAATAAAGCTATTTGAATCAAATGAGAGTCAAAAACATTCAAACAAAGCTAATTTAATCAAATAAAAGTCATATACAGTCTACAAAGCTAATTGAATCAAATAAAAGTCAATCTCATTCAAACAAAGCAATTTAAATCAAATGAAAGTCAAATACATTCTACAAATCCAATTGTATCAAATGAAAGTCAAACACATTCAAATAAAGCTAATTGAATCAAATGAAAGTGAAACACATTCAAACAAAGCAATTTAAATCAAATGAAAGTGAAATGCATTCTACAAAGCTAATTGAATCAGATGAAAGTAAAACACATTCTACAAAGCAAATTGAATCAAATGAAAGTGAAATACATTCTACAAAGCTAATTGTATCAAATGAAAGTCAAACACATTCAAATAAAGCTATTTGAATCAAATAAAAGCCAAACACATTCAAACAAAGCAATTTAAATCAAATGGAAGTGAAATGCATTCTACAAAGCTAACTGAACCACATGAAAGTCAAACACATTCAAAAGAAACAATTTGAATCAAATGAGGGACAAATACATTCAAACAAAGCTAATTAAATCAAATGAAAGTCAAATACATTCTACAAAGCTAATTGAATCAAATGAAAGTCAAACACATTCAACCAAAGCTATTTAAATCAAATGAAAGTCAAATACATTCTACAAAGCTAATTTAATCAAATGAAAGTCAAACACATTAAAACAAAGCTATATGAATCTAATGAAAGTCAACACATTCAAACAAAGATATTTAAATCAAATGAAAGTGATATGCATTCTACAAAGCTGATTGAATCAAATGAAAGTCAAATACATTCTACAAAGCTAATTTAATCAAATGAAAGTCAAACAGATTCAAACAAAAGCTATATGAATCAAATAAAAGTCAAACACATTTAAACAAAGTTATTTAAATCAAATGAAATTGAAATGCATTTTACAAAGCTAATTGAATCAAATGAAAGTCAAACACATTCAAACAAAGCTATTTGAAACAAATGAGAGTCAAAAACATTGTAACAAAGCTAATTAAATCAAATAAAAGTCATATACATTCTACAAAGCTAATTGAATCAAATGAAAGTCAAACACTCTCAAACAAAGCTATTTGAATCAAATGAAAGTCAAATACATTCTACAAAGCTAATTAAATCAAAGGAAAGTCAAACACATTCAAACAAAGCTATTAGAATCAAATGAAAGTCAATTACATTCTACAAAGCTAATTGAATCAAATGAAAGTCAAACACATTCAATCAAAGCTATTTGAATCAAATGAAAGTCAAATACATTCTACAAAGCTAATTGAATCAAATGAAAGTTAAACACATTCAAACAAAGCTATTTGAATTAAATGAGAGTCAAAAACATTCAAACAAAGCTAATTAAATCAAATAAAAGTCATATACAGTCTACAAAGCTAATTGAATCAAATGAAAGTCAATCTCATTCAAACAAAGCAATTTAAATCAAATGAAAGTCAAATACATTCTACAAATCCAATTGTATCAAATGAAAGTCAAACACATTCAAATAAAGCTAATTGAATCAAATGAAAGTCAAACACATTCTAACAAAGCAATTTAAATCAAATGAAAGTGAAATGCATTCTACAAAGCTAATTGAATCAGATGAAAGTAAAACACATTCTACAAAGCAAATTGAATCAAATGAAAGTCAAATACATTCTACAAAGCTAATTGTATCAAATGAAAGTCAAACACATTCAAATAAAGCTATTTGAATCAAATAAAAGCCAAACACATTCAAACAAAGCAATTTAAATCAAATGGAAGTGAAATGCATTCTACAAAGCTAACTGAATCACATGAAAGTCAAACACATTCAAAAGAAACAATTTGAATCAAATGAGAGACAAAGACATTCAAACAAAGCTAATTAAATCAAATGAAAGTCAAATACATTCTACAAAGCTAATTGAATCAAATGAAAGTCAAACACATTCAACCAAAGCTATTTGAATCAAATGAAAGTCAAATACATTCTACAAAGCTAATTTAATCAAATTAAAGTCAAACACATTAAAACAAAGCTATATGAATCTAATGAAAGTCAACACATTCAAACAAAGATATTTAAATCAAATGAAAGTGATATGCATTCTACAAAGCTGATTGAATCAAATGAAAGTCAAATACATTCTACAAAGCTAATTGAATCAAATGAAAGTCAAACACATTCAAACAAAAGCTATATGAATCAAATAAAAGTCAAACACATTTAAACAAAGTTATTTAAATCAAATGAAAGTGAAATGCATTCTACAAAGCTAATTGAATCAAATGAAAGTCAAACACATTCAAAAAAAGCTATTTGAATAAAATGAAAGTCAAATACATTCTACAAAGCTAATTAAATCAAAGGAAAGTCAAACTTATTCAAACAAAGCTATTAGAATCAAATGAAAGTCAATTACATTCTACAAAGCTAATTGAATAAAATGAAAGTCAAACACATTCAATCAAAGCTATTTGAATCAAATGAAAGTCAAATACATTCTACAAAGCTAATTGAATCAAATGAAAGTTAAACACATTCAAATAAAGCTATTTGAATCAAATGAGAGTCAAAAACATTCAAACAAAGCTAATTTAATCAAATAAAAGTCATATACAGTCTACAAAGCTAATTGAATCAAATAAAAGTCAATCTCATTCAAACAAAGCAATTTAAATCAAATGAAAGTCAAATACATTCTACAAATCCAATTGTATCAAATGAAAGTCAAACACATTCAAATAAAGCTAATTGAATCAAATGAAAGTGAAACACATTCAAACAAAGCAATTTAAATCAAATGAAAGTGAAATGCATTCTACAAAGCTAATTGAATCAGATGAAAGTAAAACACATTCTACAAAGCAAATTGAATCAAATGAAAGTGAAATACATTCTACAAAGCTAATTGTATCAAATGAAAGTCAAACACATTCAAATAAAGCTATTTGAATCAAATAAAAGCCAAACACATTCAAACAAAGCAATTTAAATCAAATGGAAGTGAAATGCATTCTACAAAGCTAACTGAACCACATGAAAGTCAAACACATTCAAAAGAAACAATTTGAATCAAATGAGGGACAAATACATTCAAACAAAGCTAATTAAATCAAATGAAAGTCAAATACATTCTACAAAGCTAATTGAATCAAATGAAAGTCAAACACATTCAACCAAAGCTATTTAAATCAAATGAAAGTCAAATACATTCTACAAAGCTAATTTAATCAAATGAAAGTCAAACACATTAAAACAAAGCTATATGAATCTAATGAAAGTCAACACATTCAAACAAAGATATTTAAATCAAATGAAAGTGATATGCATTCTACAAAGCTGATTGAATCAAATGAAAGTCAAATACATTCTACAAAGCTAATTTAATCAAATGAAAGTCAAACAGATTCAAACAAAAGCTATATGAATCAAATAAAAGTCAAACACATTTAAACAAAGTTATTTAAATCAAATGAAATTGAAATGCATTTTACAAAGCTAATTGAATCAAATGAAAGTCAAACACATTCAAACAAAGCTATTTGAAACAAATGAGAGTCAAAAACATTGTAACAAAGCTAATTAAATCAAATAAAAGTCATATACATTCTACAAAGCTAATTGAATCAAATGAAAGTCAAACACTCTCAAACAAAGCTATTTGAATCAAATGAAAGTCAAATACATTCTACAAAGCTAATTAAATCAAAGGAAAGTCAAACACATTCAAACAAAGCTATTAGAATCAAATGAAAGTCAATTACATTCTACAAAGCTAATTGAATCAAATGAAAGTCAAACACATTCAATCAAAGCTATTTGAATCAAATGAAAGTCAAATACATTCTACAAAGCTAATTGAATCAAATGAAAGTTAAACACATTCAAACAAAGCTATTTGAATTAAATGAGAGTCAAAAACATTCAAACAAAGCTAATTAAATCAAATAAAAGTCATATACAGTCTACAAAGCTAATTGAATCAAATGAAAGTCAATCTCATTCAAACAAAGCAATTTAAATCAAATGAAAGTCAAATACATTCTACAAATCCAATTGTATCAAATGAAAGTCAAACACATTCAAATAAAGCTAATTGAATCAAATGAAAGTCAAACACATTCTAACAAAGCAATTTAAATCAAATGAAAGTGAAATGCATTCTACAAAGCTAATTGAATCAGATGAAAGTAAAACACATTCTACAAAGCAAATTGAATCAAATGAAAGTCAAATACATTCTACAAAGCTAATTGTATCAAATGAAAGTCAAACACATTCAAATAAAGCTATTTGAATCAAATAAAAGCCAAACACATTCAAACAAAGCAATTTAAATCAAATGGAAGTGAAATGCATTCTACAAAGCTAACTGAATCACATGAAAGTCAAACACATTCAAAAGAAACAATTTGAATCAAATGAGAGACAAAGACATTCAAACAAAGCTAATTAAATCAAATGAAAGTCAAATACATTCTACAAAGCTAATTGAATCAAATAAAAGTCAAACACATTCAACCAAAGCTATTTGAATCAAATGAAAGTCAAATACATTCTACAAAGCTAATTTAATCAAATGAAAGTCAAACACATTAAAACAAAGCTATATGAATCTAATGAAAGTCAACACATTCAAACAAAGATATTTAAATCAAATGAAAGTGATATGCATTCTACAAAGCTGATTGAATCAAATGAAAGTCAAATACATTCTACAAAGCTAATTGAATCAAATGAAAGTCAAACACATTCAAACAAAAGCTATATGAATCAAATAAAAGTCAAACACATTTAAACAAAGTTATTTAAATCAAATGAAAGTGAAATGCATTCTACAAAGCTAATTGAATCAAATGAAAGTCAAACACATTCAAAAAAAGCTATTTGAATAAAATGAAAGTCAAATACATTCTACAAAGCTAATTAAATCAAAGGAAAGTCAAACACATTCAAACAAAGCTATTAGAATCAAATGAAAGTCAATTACATTCTACAAAGCTAATTGAATAAAATGAAAGTCAAACACATTCAATCAAAGCTATTTGAATCAAATGAAAGTCAAATACATTCTACAAAGCTAATTGAATCAAAAGAAAGTTGAACACATTCAAATAAAGCTATTTGAATCAAATGAGAGTCAAAACATTCAAACAAAGCTAATTTAAACAAATAAAAGTCATATACAGTCTACAAAGCTAATTGAATCAAATAAAAGTCAATCTCATTCAAACAAAGCAATTTAAATCAAATGAAAGTCAAATACATTCTACAAATCCAATTGTATCAAATGAAAGTCAAACACATTCAAATAAAGCTAATTGAATCAAATGAAAGTCAAACACATTCAAACAAAGCAATTTAAATCAAATGAAAGTGAAATGCATTCTACAAAGCTAATTGAATCAGATGAAAGTAAAACACATTCTACAAAGCAAATTGAATCAAATGAAAGTCAAATACATTCTACAAAGCTAATTGTATCAAATGAAAGTCAAACACATTCAAATAAAGCTATTTGAATCAAATAAAAGCCAAACACATTCAAACAAAGCAATTTAAATCAAATGGAAGTGAAATGCATTCTACAAAGCTAACTGAATCACATGAAAGTCAAACACATTCAAAAGAAACAATTTGAATCAAATGAGAGACAAAGACATTCAAACAAAGCTAATTAAATCAAATGAAAGTCAAATACATTCTACAAAGCTAATTGAATCAAATGAAAGTCAAACACATTCAACCAAAGCTATTTGAATCAAATGAAAGTCAAATACATTCTACAAAGCTAATTTAATCAAATGAAAGTCAAACACATTAAAACAAAGCTATATGAGTCTAATGAAAGTCAACACATTCAAACAAAGATATTTAAATCAAATAAAAGTGATATGCATTCTACAAAGCTGATTGAATCAAATGAAAGTCAAATACATTCTACAAAGCTAATTGAATCAAATGAAAGTCAAACAGATTCAAACAAAAGCTATATGAATCAAATAAAAGTCAAACACATTTAAACAAAGTTATTTAAATCAAATGAAATTGAAATGCATTTTACAAAGCTAATTGAATCAAATGAAAGTCAAACACATTCAAACAAAGCTATTTGAAACAAATGAGAGTCAAAAACATTGTAACAAAGCTAATTAAATCAAATAAAAGTCATATACATTCTACAAAGCTAATTGAATCAAATGAAAGTCAAACACTCTCAAACAAAGCTATTTGAATCAAATGAAAGTCAAATACATTCTACAAAGCTAATTAAATCAAAGGAAAGTCAAACACATTCAAACAAAGCTATTAGAATCAAATGAAAGTCAATTACATTCTACA
The DNA here is from genome assembly GCF_001683475.1 of Chenopodium quinoa. Classification (NCBI taxonomy): domain Eukaryota; kingdom Viridiplantae; phylum Streptophyta; class Magnoliopsida; order Caryophyllales; family Amaranthaceae; genus Chenopodium; species Chenopodium quinoa. Next base: position 114,419 of record NW_018743321.1, read on the forward strand.
AAGCTAATTGAATCAAATGAAAGTCAAACACATTCAATCAAAGCTATTTGAATCAAATGAAAGTCAAATACATTCTACAAAGCTAATTGAATCAAATGAAAGTTAAACACATTCAAACAAAGCTATTTGAATTAAATGAGAGTCAAAAACATTCAAACAAAGCTAATTAAATCAAATAAAAGTCATATACAGTCTACAAAGCTAATTGAATCAAATGAAAGTCAATCTCATTCAAACAAAGCAATTTAAATCAAATGAAAGTCAAATACATTCTAAAAATCCAATTGTATCAAATGAAAGTCAAACACATTCAAAAAAAGCTAATTGAATCAAATGAAAGTCAAACACATTCTAACAAAGCAATTTAAATCAAATGAAAGTGAAATGCATTCTACAAAGCTAATTGAATCAGATGAACGTAAAACACATTCTACAAAGCAAATTGAATCAAATGAAAGTCAAATACATTCTACAAAGCTAATTGTATCAAATGAAAGTCAAACACATTCAAATAAAGCTATTTGAATCAAATAAAAGCCAAACACATTCAAACAAAGCAATTTAAATCAAATGGAAGTGAAATGCATTCTACAAACCTAACTGAATCACATGAAAGTCAAACACATTCAAAAGACACAATTTGAATCAAATGAGAGACAAATACATTCAAACAAAGCTAATTAAATCAAATGAAAGTCAAATACATTCTACAAAGCTAATTGAATCAAATGAAAGTCAAACACATTCAACCAAAGCTATTTGAATCAAATGAAAGTCAAATACATTCTACAAAGCTAATTTAATCAAATGAAAGTCAAACACATTAAAACAAAGCTATATGAATCTAATGAAAGTCAACACATTCAAACAAAGATATTTAAATCAAATGAAAGTGATATGCATTCTACAAAGCTGATTGAATCAAATGAAAGTCAAATACATTCTACAAAGCTAATTGAATCAAATGAAAGTCAAACACATTCAAACAAAAGCTATATGAATCAAATAAAAGTCAAACACATTTAAACAAAGTTATTTAAATCAAATGAAAGTGAAATGCATTCTACAAAGCTAATTGAATCAAATGAAAGTCAAACACATTCAAAAAAAGCTATTTGAATAAAATGAAAGTCAAATACATTCTACAAAGCTAATTAAATCAAAGGAAAGTCAAACACATTCAAACAAAGCTATTAGAATCAAATGAAAGTCAATTACATTCTACAAAGCTAATTGAATAAAATGAAAGTCAAACACATTCAATCAAAGCTATTTGAATCAAATGAAAGTCAAATACATTCTACAAAGCTAATTGAATCAAAAGAAAGTTGAACACATTCAAATAAAGCTATTTGAATCAAATGAGAGTCAAAACATTCAAACAAAGCTAATTTAAACAAATAAAAGTCATATACAGTCTACAAAGCTAATTGAATCAAATAAAAGTCAATCTCATTCAAACAAAGCAATTTAAATCAAATGAAAGTCAAATACATTCTACAAATCCAATTGTATCAAATGAAAGTCAAACACATTCAAATAAAGCTAATTGAATCAAATGAAAGTCAAACACATTCAAACAAAGCAATTTAAATCAAATGAAAGTGAAATGCATTCTACAAAGCTAATTGAATCAGATGAAAGTAAAACACATTCTACAAAGCAAATTGAATCAAATGAAAGTCAAATACATTCTACAAAGCTAATTGTATCAAATGAAAGTCAAACACATTCAAATAAAGCTATTTGAATCAAATAAAAGCCAAACACATTCAAACAAAGCAATTTAAATCAAATGGAAGTGAAATGCATTCTACAAAGCTAACTGAATCACATGAAAGTCAAACACATTCAAAAGAAACAATTTGAATCAAATGAGAGACAAAGACATTCAAACAAAGCTAATTAAATCAAATGAAAGTCAAATACATTCTACAAAGCTAATTGAATCAAATGAAAGTCAAACACATTCAACCAAAGCTATTTGAATCAAATGAAAGTCAAATACATTCTACAAAGCTAATTTAATCAAATGAAAGTCAAACACATTAAAACAAAGCTATATGAATCTAATGAAAGTCAACACATTCAAACAAAGATATTTAAATCAAATGAAAGTGATATGCATTCTACAAAGCTGATTGAATCAAATGAAAGTCAAATACATTCTACAAAGCTAATTGAATCAAATGAAAGTCAAACACATTCAAACAAAAGCTATATGAATCAAATAAAAGTCAAACACATTTAAACAAAGTTATTTAAATCAAATGAAATTGAAATGCATTTTACAAAGCTAATTGAATCAAATGAAAGTCAAACACATTCAAACAAAGCTATTTGAAACAAATGAGAGTAAAAAACATTGTAACAAAGCTAATTAAATCAAATAAAAGTCATATACATTCTACAAAGCTAATTGAATCAAATGAAAGTCAAACACTCTCAAACAAAGCTATTTGAATCAAATGAAAGTCAAATACATTCTACAAAGCTAATTAAATCAAAGGAAAGTCAAACACATTCAAACAAAGCTATTAGAATCAAATGAAAGTCAATTACATTCTACAAAGCTAATTGAATCAAATGAAAGTCAAACACATTCAATCAAAGCTATTTGAATCAAATGAAAGTCAAATACATTCTACAAAGCTAATTGAATCAAATGAAAGTTAAACACATTCAAACAAAGCTATTTGAATTAAATGAGAGTCAAAAACATTCAAACAAAGCTAATTAAATCAAATAAAAGTCATATACAGTCTACAAAGCTAATTGAAACAAATGAAAGTGAATCTCATTCAAACAAAGCAATTTAAATCAAATGAAAGTCAAATACATTCTACAAATCCAATTGTATCAAATGAAAGTCAAACATATTCAAATAAAGCTAATTGAATCAAATGAAAGTCAAACCCAATCAAACAAAGCAATTTAAATCAAATGAAAGTGAAATGCATTCTACAAAGCTAATTGAATCAGATGAAAGTAAAACACATTCTACAAAGCAAATTTAATCAAATGAAAGTCAAATACATTCTACAAAGCTAATTGTATCAAATGAAAGTCAGACACATTCAAATAAAGCTAGTTAAATCAAATAAAAGCCAAACACATTCAAACAAAGCAATTTAAATCAAATGGAACTGAAATGCATTTTACAAAGCTAATTGAATCACATGAAAGTCAAACACATTCAAAAGAAACTATTTGAATCAAATGAGAGACAAATACATTCAAACAAAGCTAATTAAATCAAATAAAAGTCAAATACATTCTACAAAGCTAATTGAATCAAATGAAAGTCAAACACATTCAACCAAAGCTATTTGAATCAAATGAAAGTCAAATACATTCTACAAAGCTAATTTAATCAAATGAAAGTCAAACACATTAAAACAAAGCTATATGAATCTAATGAAAGTCAAACACATTCAAACAAAACTATTTGAATCAAATGAAAGTGATATGCATTCTACAAAGCTGATTGAATCAAATGAAAGTCAAATACATTCTACAAAGCTAATTGAATCAAATGAAAGTCAAACACATTCAAACAAAAGCTATATGAGTGAAATAAAAGTCAAACACATTTAAACAAAGTTATTTAAATCAAATGAAAGTGAAATGCATTCTACAAAGCTAATTGAATCATATGAAAGTCAAACACATTCAAACAAAGCTATTTGAAACAAATGAGAGTCAAAAACATTGTAACAAAGCTGAATAAATCAAATAAAAGTCATATACATTCTACAAAGCCAATTGAATCAAATGAAAGTCAAACACATTCAAACAAAGCTATTTGAATCAAATGAAAGTCAAATACATTCTACAAAGCTAATTAAATCAAAGGAAAGTCAAACACATTCAAACAAAGCTATTATAATAAAATGAAAGTCAATTACATTCTACAAAGCTAATTGAATCTAATGAAAGTCAAACACATTCAATCAAAGCTATTTGAATCAAATAAAAGTCAAATACATTCTACAATGCTAATTGAATCAAATGAAAGTTAAACACATTCAAACAAAGCTATTTGAATCAAATGAGAGTCAAAAACATTCAAACAAAGCTAATTAAATCAAATAAAAGTCATATACAGTCTACAAAGCTAATTGAATCAAATGAAAGTCAATCTCATTCAAACAAAGCAATTTAAATCAAATGAAAGTCAAATACATTCTACAAATCCAATTGTATCAAATGAAAGTCAAACACATTCAAATAAAGCTAATTGAATCAAATGAAAGTCAAACACAATCAAACAAAGCAATTTAAATCAAATGAAAGTGAAATGCATTCTACAAAGCTAATTGAATCAGATGAAAGTAAAACACATTCTACAAAACAAATTGAATCAAATGAAAGTCAAATACATTCTACAAAGCTAATTGTATCAAATGAAAGTCAAACACATTCAAATAAAGCTATTTGAATCAAATAAAAGCCAAACACATTCAAACAAAGCAATTTAAATCAAATGGAAGTGAAATGCATTCTACAAAGCTAATTGAATCACATGAAAGTCAAACACATTCAAAAGAAAATATTTGAATCAAATGAGAGACAAATACATTCAAACAAAGCTAATTAAATCAAATAAAAGTCAAATACATTCTACAAAGCTAATTGAATCAAATGAAAGTCAAACACATTCAACCAAAGCTATTTGAATCAAATGAAAGTCAAATACATTCTACAAAGCTAATTTAAGCAAATGAAAGTCAAACACATTAAAACAAAGCTATATGAATCTAATGAAAGTCAAACACATTCAAACCAAGATATTTAAATAAAATGAAAGTGATATGCATTCTACAAAGCTGATTGAATCAAGTGAAAGTCAAATACATTCTACAAAGCTAATTGAATCAAATGAAAGTCAAACACATACAAACAAAAGCTATATGAATCAAATAAAAGTCAAACACATTTAAACAACGTTATTTAAATCAAATGAAAGTGAAATGCATTCTACAAAGCTAATTGAATCAAATGAAAGTCAAACACATTCAAACAAAGCTATTTGAAACAAATGAGAGTCAAAAACATTGTAACAAAGCTAATTAAATCAAATAAAAGTCATATACATTCTACAAAGCTAATTGAATCAAATGAAAGTCAAACACATTCAAAAAAAGCTATTTGAATCAAATGAGAGACAAATACATTCAAACAAAGCTAATCAAATCAAATAAAAGTCATATACAATCTACAAAGCTAATTAAATCAAATGAAAGTCAATCTCATTCAAACAAAGCAATTTAAATCAAATGAAAGTCAAATACATTCTACAAATCCAATTGGATCAAATAAAAGTCAAACACATTCAAATAAAGCTAATTGAATCAAATGAAAGTCAAACACAATCAAACAAAGCAATTTTAATCAAATGAAAGTGAAATGCATTCTACAAAGCTAATTGAATCAGATGAAAGTAAAACACATTCTACAAAGCAAATTGAATCAAATGAAAGTCAAATACATTCTACAAAGCTAATTGTATCAAATGAAAGTCAAACACATTCAAATAAAGCTATTTGAATCAAATAAAAGCCAAACACATTCAAACAAAGCAATTTAAATCAAATGGAATTGAAATGCAATCTACAATGCTAATTGAATCACATGAAAGTCAAACACATTCAAAAGAAACAATTTGAATCATATGAGAGACAAATACATTCAAACAAAGCTAATTAAATCAAATAAAAGTTAAATACATTCTACAAAGGTAATTGAATCAAATGAAAGTAAAACACATTCAACCAAAGCTATTTGAATCAAATGAAAGTCAAATACATTCTACAAAGCTAATTTAATCAAATGAAAGTCAAACACATTAAAACAAAGCTATATGAATCTAATGAAAGTCAAACACATTCAAACAAAGCTAATTAAATCAAATAAAAGTCATATACAGTCTACAAAGCTAATTGAATCAAATGAAAGTCAATCTCATTCAAACAAAGCAATTTAAATCAAATGAAAGTCAAATATATTCTACAAATCCAATTGTATCAAATGAAAGTCAAACACATTCAAATAAAGCTAATTGAATCAAATGAAAGTCAAACACAATCAAACAAAGCAGTTTAAATCAATTGAAAGTGAAATGCATTCTACAAAGTGATGTAAATCTAAATACACCCTCCCGAATATGGGTTGATGGATTTAAAAATACTTATAGTTAGAATACTCAAATATCATGGAACAAGATAAAAGGGCCAAAACTCAAGGACACACTCAAAGTTTTGGGGTTTTAGGCCAGAGATAAGACTCACTCAATCTCTCCTAAGCTTATCACTCAAGACTTACTCAAAGAAATAAGGGAACACTTGAACTTGAGACAAACTCTAAGTTAAAATGCTAAAACACAAGGTTTTTTATCCAAACTCAAAACTGGTTTTTATTTCTGTTTTGCTCTCCCTTTTATAGAGGAAAGGAGCAGCAAAAACACACCAAAAGTCAAGGAAAACCGTCCAAGCATGAACAGCCAAAAGCCAGCAGTTTTCCTCCTTGATTTAAGCTAAACAATAAAAGCATAATAAAGCCTAATGATAACTTCCTATTACAACCGGCCAAAGAGCTAAACTCTTGGCATTATTTCAGCAACATTAACTAAAATATAAGATAATAATAGCTAGTAAATGGCTTAGGATCCACACGCCCAAAATAGCAGTGAAACGTGCCAAATCTGTAGTGAAGCGCGCCATGCGCCCAATCTTCAATCTACCCATGAAATGCAACATAGAACTTCAGCCTTCTTTGTAAATGGATAAAATCCAAGAGTCTCTAAGACTAAAGCAACAGGTTCATTAGATGTCCACTTTGGATCATTCCCCCCTTCTTCAAAAGAGTTTGCCCTCAAACTTGAATCATCAAAGTATGGTGATAAATCCCCTACATTGAAAGTCGCACTAACACCCATCAATTCGTCTGGTAGCTCAATTTTGTAAGCACTATCGTTCACCCTCTCAAGAACCTTAAAAGGACCATCAGAACGAGGCATAAGCTTGTTTTTGCGAAGCTTAGGGAACCTCTCCTTCCTCAAATGCACCCAAACCAAGTCCCCGGGATGAAAAATAGGCTGTTTGCGTTTCTTATTGGCTCGCTCTTGGTATTTTTTATTCATCTCCTCAATTCTTTTCTTCACTTGCTCACAGGTTTTTTGAAAGGTTTCCACCCTCTTTTTAGCATCTTTCTCTACCATGTCACTCTTAACCATAGGAACAAGATCAATCGGCACAAATGGGTTCATTCCATAAACTACTTCAAATGGAGAACGGGAAGTAGTTAGGGAATGAGCTCTATTGTAAGCAAACTCCGCATGGGCTAATTTCATGTCCCAATCTTTTTGCGTTTTTCTCACAAGACCTCGTAACAAAGTACCCAAAGTTCTATTAGTGACCTCGGTTTGCCCATTGGTTTGGGGATGATGAGAGGTACTAAATAGTAACTTGGTACCCACAAGTTTCCATAGGGTTCTCCAAAAGTGACTAAGGAATTTGGAGTCCCTATCAGATACTATACTTCGAGGAATGCCATGGAGTTTGACAATTTCCTTGAAGTACAGCTCGGCCACTTTCACGGCATCATCAGTTTTATTACAAGCTACAAAGTGTGCCATTTTAGAGAATCTATCTACAACAACCATGATGCTATCTCTTCCCCTTTGAGTGCGAGGCAATCCAACAATGAAATCCATGCTAACACTTTCCCATGGAGCATCCGGAACTGGCAACGGAGTATAAAGACCCTTTGTGAAGTGTCCACTCTTCGGAACACATAGCTTGTTACCTTTAAAGAGGTAGCCATCTTGTCTCACAAACTCTTTGGTAGGATTCTCTATCTCACTAGCAAAGTCGGGATCATTTATGTAACATTCCTTGAGTTGTTCAAAACCCAAGATCTTAGCATCCACCATGGAAAGTAAGTAGCTCCGACGAGACAATGCATCGGCCACAACATTACTCTTTCCATCCTTGTACTTGGAGCTAAAGGTAAATGATTGGAGAAACTCCACCCATTTAGCATGTCTCTTGTTGAGTTTTTGTTGCCCATGAATAAATTTTAGAGCCTCATGATCGGAATGAAGAACAAATGGTTTTGGTCTAAGGTAGTGAGACCAATGATCAAGTGCTCTAACTATGGCATAGAACTCACGGTCATAAGTGGAATAGTTCAGCTTAGCCCCATTCAACTTCTCACTAAAGTAACTCACGGGCTTCTTCTCTTGAATCAAAACAGCACCTATTCCAATCCCACTTGCATCACACTCTACCTCAAACACTTTGTTGAAATCTGGTAGCACAAGTATAGGAGCGTTGCAAAGCATATGTTTAACCTTCTCAAAGGCTCGTTGAGCATTTTCTTCCCATACGAACTCACCCTTTTTGGTCAACTCGGTGATTGGAGCCATGATGGTAGAGAAGTTTTTGATGAACCGCCTATAGAAGGAGGCAAGTCCATGAAAACTTCTAACTTCGTGCACATTGGTTGGAGCCAACCAAGACTGGACTGCTTTTACCTTCTCCGGATCTACATGAACCCCCTCTCCTGTTACAATGTATCCTAAGAATACAACACTAGGAGTCATGAATACACATTTTTCAAGCTTACCATACAACTTCACCTCCCTCAATTTTTCAAACAATCTCCTCAAATGAATTACATGATCATCATTGTTTTTACTATACACAAGAATGTCATCTAAGTAAACAACAACAAAATCATTAAGAAAAGGCCGGAGAACTTCATTCATCAATCTCATGAAGGAGCTTGGGGCGTTGCAAAGCCCAAATGGCATCACTAACCACTCATACAACCCTTGTTTTGTTTTGAAAGCCGTCTTCCACTCATCCCCCTCTCGAATTCTCATTTGATGGTACCCACTCCTTAAATCTATTTTGGAAAAGACTAAGGCACCACTTAACTCATCTAACATATCTTGCAATCGAGGCATAGGAAAACGGTATTTGACCGTTATATTGTTAATGGAACGACTATCAACACACATTCTCCAAGTACCATCTTTTTTTGGTACTAAGAGGGCTGGAACCGCACAAGGACTAAGGCTTTCTCTCACATAACCTCTCTCAATTAATTCGTTCACTTGCTTTTCAAGTTCCTTACTCTCTTCCGGATTACACCTATAGGCAGCCTTGTTGGGCAAAGGTGCTCCTGGAATTAAGTCAATGGCGTGCTCAATGCCTCTAATTGGAGGTAGGCCTTTGGGCAAGTCATTGGGGAACACATCTTGGTACTCTTCTAATAACTCATTTAGCATGGATGAGTTAATACAAGTAGTACCATTATCATCTTTGGTCCTTACCACCAAAGCATACCCTCCCCCCATTTCTTTCATTATTCGTTCATATTCATTACAAGTTACAAGATAGTTGCTTTTCTCTTTTTCTTTCTTAGCAACTTTATGAGGTAAAGGCACTAACTTAACTTTTCTACCATTTTTGGTAGTTACAATATACACATTAGTTTTCCCTTTATGCTCCGAATCATGATCAAACTGCCACGGTCTTCCAAGCAACAAATGACACGCATCCATAGGAAGAATATCACACCAACGCTCATCTTCGAACCCTCCAATGGAATAAGACACCAATGCTTGCTTCTTGACTCTAATGCTTGTGCCATCATTCAACCAATTGAGCTTGTAAGGTTCACCATGGTCTCTAGTGGGTAGCTTCAATTTACTCACAGCCTCGGAAGAAACAACATCTGTTTGGGCACCACTATCAACAATCACATTGCAAGTCTTCTCTCCTATCTTGCATCTAGTGTGGAACAAGTTGTTTCGTTGTTTAAGATCAATTTCGGGTTCATTATACAAGATTCTACGAACCACCATCATGTTGAACTCATCTTCGGGTTGAATCTCTTCCTCATACTCTTCATCAAACTCGCAACCCTCCTCATGAGCCACAAAGTTATAGACCTTCTCCTCCTCATCCATGAGAGCACATTGAGAGGCTGTTAACACACTCTTACTAGGACATTCCGATGCAATATGTCCTCTCCCATGACACTTGAAGCATTTTCTCCTAGTTGAAAGCTCACTAGGCGAAACTACTTGTTTTTCTTTCCCTTTTGATGAGCTAGGTGAAAAGGTTTTACTTTGAAAAGTATTCCCTTTAGAGTTGAAAGGAGTAAATTTCGAAGTATTCTTGAAAGAAGAATTTTTGGGCTTCTCTTTCTCCCTTTCTTCTTTAAGTTGAGACTCATACTTCAAAGCTAGTTTGCATACATCACTAAAAGTGGCATAATGAGTAACTTCCACTTTCCTATTAATTTCTTTGGTCAACCCCTTGACAAATCTAGCAATTTTGTAAGCCTCCTTTTCTTGCAAGTCGCAAGTCAAGCCTAACCTTTCAAATTCTTTTATGTAATCCTCCACACTCATGTTTTCTTGTGATAGGTGGGTTAATTTTAAGTATTGATCTTGCTCATACTCTTTACTTACCCATTTTTCCCTCATTTTCTTTTTTAATTTTTCCCATGAGTCTATCTTATCTTTCCCTTCTCTTCTTCTATTTGACTTGAGGTTTTCATACCACAATGCAGCTAGTTTAGTGAGTTTAAGGACAGCCAACTTGAACCGTTTCCTATCATCATACCCCTTGTAATCAAAAACGGTTTCAATTTGCCTAACCCAATCTAAGAAAGCCTCACAATCATGCCCTCCATCAAATTCATGCATATCAATTTTTAGACCCCTATCTTCATCAAATTGTCTAAAATTGTTACCACTATTTTCATCCTCCTCCTCTAATTCATTTATTTTCCTAGTGGCTTTAAGGAGCATATCAGATATGGCATCCATCCTAGTATCTTGTTGTGCCCTAGAGACTTCACTCTCTTCTGTTTTTTTCTCCAAATTCTCCAATTTTTCAGTGATTACTTGCAACATTCTAGCAAGCTCCTCACTAGACATGATTTCCACTATTTTTGCTTGGATATTACAAGTACAATGAAAACTGCCGAAATTAGAGACAAAATGAAAAACGAAAATTGCCTCTAGACTCTCAAAGGCTTACAAATTCAGAATATTCAGATCAAAACAACCAATTTGCAAAAAAGAAATTCCTCAAAAGCTTTTCGGATGAGGGAGAAATCTTCAATTGAATTCTGCCTTCCCGGTTTTGCCTCTTTTCGGCGTTGCTGCGAAAAACCTGCCCAGTTTATTAGCAGAAAAATTCCAAAATATCTGAAAATTTTTGTGAGTAATCTACGCAAAAAAATATCCAGATTCAAAAAAGAAATAACTCGATTTGGACAGAAAACGAAGGAGATATGTCCTTCTCAAACCGCAACTCCAAACTGATTGAATTCTGCCGTTTTGCTCCAAACGCCTTCAAACTCGATTTTCATCAAGAAACCCTTAACTAGGCTCTGATACCAGATGATGTAAATCTAAATACACCCTCCCGAATATGGGTTGATGGATTTAAAAATACTTATAGTTAGAATACTCAAATATCATGGAACAAGATAAAAGGGCCAAAACTCAAGGACACACTCAAAGTTTTGGGGTTTTAGGCCAGAGATAAGACTCACTCAATCTCTCCTAAGCTTATCACTCAAGACTTACTCAAAGCAATAAGGGAACACTTGAACTTGAGACAAACTCTAAGTTAAAATGCTAAAACACAAGGTTTTTTATCCAAACTCAAAACTGGTTTTTATTTCTGTTTTGCTCTCCCTTTTATAGAGGAAAGGAGCAGCAAAAACACACCAAAAGTCAAGGAAAACCGTCCAAGCATGAACAGCCAAAAGCCAGCAGTTTTCCTCCTTGATTTAAGCTAAACAATAAAAGCATAATAAAGCCTAATGATAACTTCCTATTACAACCGGCCAAAGAGCTAAACTCTTGGCATTATTTCAGCAACATTAACTAAAATATAAGATAATAATAGCTAGTAAATGGCTTAGGATCCACACGCCCAAAATAGCAGTGAAACGTGCCAAATCTGTAGTGAAGCGCGCCATGCGCCCAATCTTCAATCTACCCATGAAATGCAACATAGAACTTCAGCCTTCTTTGTAAATGGATAAAATCCAAGAGTCTCTAAGACTAAAGCAACAGGTTCATTAGATGTCCACTTTGGATCACAAAGCTAATGGAATAAGATGAAAGTAAAACACATTCTACAAAGCAAATTGAATCAAATGAAAATCAAATACATTCTACAAATCTAATTGTATCAAATGAAAGTCAAACACATTCAAATAAAGCTACTTGAATCAAATAAAAGCCAAACACATTCAAACAAAGCAATTTAAATCAAATGGAAGTAAAATGCATTCTACAAAGCTAATTGAATTACATGAAAGTCAAACACATTCAAAAGAAACTATTTGAATAAAATGAGAGACAAATACATTCAAACAAAGCTAATTAAATCAAATAAAAGTCAAATACATTCTACAAAACTAATTGAATCAAATGAAAGTCAAACACATTCAACCAAAGCTATTTAAATCAAATGAAAGTCAAATACATTATACAAAGCTAATTTAAGCAAATGAAAGTCAAACACATTAAAACAAAGCTATATGAATCAAATGAAAGTCAAACACATTCAAACAAAGATATTTAAATCAAATGAAAGTGATATGCATTCTACAAAGCTGATTGAATCAAATGAAAGTCAAATACATTCTACAAAGCAAATTGAATCAAATGAAAGTCAAACACATTCAAACAAAAGCTATATGAATCAAATAAAAGTCAAACACATTTAAACAAAGTTATTTAAATCAAATGAAAGTGAAATGCATTCTACAAAGCTAATTGAATCAAATGAAAGTCAAACACATTCAAACAAAGCTATTTGAAACAAATGAGAGTCAAAAAACATTGTAACAAAGCTAATTAAATCAAATAAAAGTCATATACATTCTACAAAGCTAATTGAATCAAATGAAAGTCAAACACATTCAAAAAAAGCTATATGAATCAAATGAAAGTCAAATACATTCTACAAAGCTAATTAAATCAAAGGAAAGTCAAACACATTCAAACAAAGCTATTAGATTCAAATGAAAGTCAATTACATTCTACAAAGCTAATTGAATCAAATGAAAGTCAAACACATTCAATCAAAGCTATTTGAATCAAATGAAAGTCAAATACATTCTACAAAGCTAATTGAATCAAATGAAAGATAACACATTCAAACAAAGCTATTTGAATCAAATGAGAGTCAAAAACATTCAAACAAAGCTAATTAAATCAAATAAAAGTCATATATAGTCTACAAAGCTAATTGAATCAAATGAAAGTCAATCTCATTCAAACAAAGCAATTTAAATCAAATGAAAGTCAAATACATTCTACAAATCCAATTGTATCAAATGAAAGTCAAACACATTCAAATAAAGCTAATTGAATCAAATGAATGTCAAACACAATCAAACAAAGCAATTTAAATCAAATGAAAGTGAAATGCATTCTACAAAGCTAATTGAATCAGATGAAAGTAAAACACATTCTACAAAGCAAATTGAATCAAATGAAAGTCAAATACATTCTACAAAGCTAATTGTATCAAATGAAAGTCAAACACATTCAAATAAAGCTATTTGAATCAAATAAAAGCCAAACACATTCAAACAAAGCAATTTAAATCAAATGGAAGTGAAATGCATTCTACAAAGCTAACTGAATCACATGAAAGTCAAACACATTCAAAAGAAACTATTTGAATCAAATGAGAGACAAATACATTCAAACAAAGCTAATTAAATCAAATGAAAGTCAAATACATTCTAAAAAGCTAATTGAATCAAATTAAAGTCAAACACATTCAACCAAAGCTATTTGAATCAAATGAAAGTCAAATACATTCTACAAAGCTAATTTAATCAAATGAAAGTCAAACACATTAAAACAAAGCTATATGAATCTAATGTAAGTCAACACATTCAAACAAAGATATTTAAATCAAATGAAAGTGATATGCATTCTACATAGCTGATTCAATCAAATGAAAGTCAAATACATTCTACAAAGCTAATTGAATCAAATGAAAGTCAAACACATTCAAACAAAAGCTATATGAATCAAATAAAAGTCAAACACATTTAAACAAAGTTATTTAAATCAAATGAAAGTGAAATGCATTCTACAAAGCTAATTGAATCAAATGAAAGTCAATCTCATTCAAACAAAGCAATTTAAATCAAATGAAAGTCAAATATATTCTACAAATCCAATTGTATCAAATGAAAGTCAAACACATTCAAATAAAGCTAATTGAATCAAATGAAAGTCAAACACAATCAAACAAAGCAGTTTAAATCAATTGAAAGTGAAATGCATTCTACAAAGCTAATGGAATCAGATGAAAGTAAAACACATTCTACAAAGCAAATTGAATCAAATGAAAATCAAATACATTCTACAAATCTAATTGTATCAAATGAAAGTCAAACACATTCAAATAAAGCTATTTGAATCAAATAAAAGCCAAACACATTCAAACAAAGCAATTTAAATCAAATGGAAGTGAAATGCATTCTACAAAGCTAATTGAATTACATGAAAGTCAAACACATTCAAAAGAAACTATTTGAATCAAATGCGAGACAAATACATTCAAACAAAGCTAATTAAATCAAATAAAAGTCAAATACATTCTACAAAACTAATTGAATCAAATGAAAGTCAAACACATTCAACCAAAGCTATTTAAATCAAATGAAAGTCAAATACATTATACAAAGCTAATTTAAGCAAATGAAAGTCAAACACATTAAAACAAAGCTATATGAATCTAATGAAAGTCAAACACATTCAAACAAAGATATTTAAATCAAATGAAAGTGATATGCATTCTACAAAGCTGATTGAATCATATGAATGTCAAATACATTCTACAAAGCAAATTGAATCAAATAAAAGTCAAACACATTCAAACAAAAGCTATATGAATCAAATAAAAGTCAAACACATTTAAACAAAGTTATTTAAATCAAATGAAAGTGAAATGCATTCTACAAAGCTAATTGAATCAAATGAAAGTCAAACACATTCAAACAAAGCTATTTGAAACAAATGAGAGTAAAAAATATTGTAACAAAGCTAATTAAATCAAATAAAAGTCATATACATTCTACAAAGCTAATTGAATCAAATGAAAGTCAAACACATTCAAACAAAGCTATTTGAATCAAATGAAAGTCAAATACATTCTACAAAGCTAATTAAATCAAAGGAAAGTCAAACACATTCAAACAAAGCTATTAGAATCAAATGAAAGTCAATTACATTCTACAAAGCTAATTGAATCAAATGAAAGTCAAACACATTCAATCAAAGCTATTTGAATCAAATGAAAGTCAAATACATTCTACAAAGCTAATTGAATCAAATGAAAGTTAAACACATTCAAAAAAAGCTATTTGAATCAAATGAGAGTAAAAAACATTCAAACAAAGCTAATTAAATCAAATAAAAGTCATATACAGTCTACAAAGCTAATTGAATCAAATGAAAGTCAATCTCATTCAAACAAAGCAATTTAAATCAAATGAAAGTCAAATACATTCTACAAATCCAATTGTATCAAATGAAAGTCAAACACATTCAAATAAAGCTAATTGAATCAAATGAAAGTCAAACACAATCAAACAAAGCAGTTTAAATCAATTGAAAGTGAAATGCATTCTACAAAGCTAATTGAATCAGTGAAAGTAAAACACATTCTACAAAGCAAATTGAATCAAATGAAAATCAAATACATTCTACAAATCTAATTGTATCAAATGAAAGTCAAACACATTCAAATAAAGCTATTTGAATCAAATAAAAGCCAAACACATTCAAACAAAGCAATTTAAATCAAATGGAAGTGAAATGCATTCTACAAAGCTAATTGAATTACATGAAAGTCAAACACATTCAAAAGAAACTATTTGAATCAAATGAGAGACAAATACATTCAAACAAAGCTAATTAAATCAAATAAAAGTCAAATACATTCTACAAAGCTAATTGAATAAAATGAAAGTCAAACACATTCAACCAAAGCTATTTGAATCAAATGAAAGTCAAATACATTCTACAAAGCTAATTTAATCAAATGAAAGTCAAACACATTAAAACAAAGCTATATGAATCTAATGAATGTCAAACACATTCAAACAAAGATATTTAAATCAAATGAAAGTGATATGCATTCTACAAAGCTGATTGAATCAAATGAAAGTCAAATACATTCTACAAAGCAAATTGAATCAAATGAAAGTCAAACACATTCAAACAAAAGCTATATGAATCAAATAAAAGTCAAACACATTTAAACAAAGTTATTTAAATCAAATGAAAGTGAAATGCATTCTACAAAGCAAATTGAATCAAATGAAAGTCAAACACATTCAAACAAAGCTATTTGAAACAAATGAGAGTCAAAAACATTGTAACAAAGCTAATTAAATCAAATAAAAGTCATATACATTCTACAAAGCTAATTGAATCAAATGAAAGTCAAACACATTCAAAAAAAGCTATATGAATCAAATGAAAGTCAAATACATTCTACAAAGCTAATTAAATAAAAGGAAAGTCAAACACATTCAAACAAAGCTATTAGAATCAAATGAAAGTCAATTACATTCTATAAAGCTAATTGAATCAAATGAAAGTCAAACACATTCAATCAAAGCTATTTGAATCAAATGAAGTCAAAAATTCAAAAAAATAAAAAAAAAAAAAAAAAATTTGAATCAAATGAGAGTCAAAAACATTCAAACAAAGCTAATTAAATCAAATAAAAGTCATATACAGTCTACAAAGCTAATTGAATCAAATGAAAGTCAATCTCATTCAAACAAAGCAATTTAAATCAAATGAAAGTCAAATACATTCTACAAATCCAATTGTATCAAATGAAAGTCAAACACATTCAAATAAAGCTAATTGAATCAAATGAAAGTCAAACACAATCAAACAAAGCAATTTAAATCAAATGAAAGTGAAATGCATTCTACAAAGCTAATTGAATCAGATGAAACTAAAACACATTCTACAAAGCAAATTGAATTAAATGAAAGTCAAATACATTCTACAAAGCTAATTGTATCAAATGAAAGTCAAACACATTCAAATAAAGCTATTTGAATCAAATAAAAGCCAAACACATTCAAACAAAGCAATTTAAATCAAATGGAAGTGAAATGCATTCTACAAAGCTAACTGAATCACATGAAAGTCAAACACATTCAAGAGAAACAATTTGAATCAAATGAGAGACAACTACATTCAAACAAAGCTAATTAAATCAAATGAAAGTCAAATACATTCTAAAAAGCTAATTGAATCAAATGAAAGTCAAACACATTCAACCAAAGCTATTTGAATCAAATGAAAGTCAAATACATTCTATAAAGCTAATTTAATCAAATGAAAGTCAAACACATTAAAACAAAGCTATATGAATCTAATGAAAGTCAACACATTCAAACAAAGATATTTAAATCAAATGAAAGTGATATGCATTCTACAAAGCTGATTGAATCAAATGAAAGTCAAATACATTCTACAAAGCTAATTGAATCAAATGAAAGTCAAACACATTCAAAAAAAGCTATATGAATCAAATAAAAGTCAAACACATTTAAACAAAGTTATTTAAATCAAATGAAAGTGAAATGCATTCTACAAAGCTAATTGAATCAAATGAAAGTCAAACACATTCAAACAAAGCTATTTGAATAAAATTAAAGTCAAATACATTCTACAAAGCTAATTAAATCAAAGGAAAGTCAAACACATTCAAACAAAGCTATTGAATCAAATGAAAGTCAAACACATTCAAACAAAGCAATTTAATTCAAATGAAAGTCAAATATATTCTACAAATCCAATTGTATCAAATGAAAGTCAAACACATTCAAATAAAGCTAATTGAATCAAATGAAAGTCAAACACAATCAAACAAAGCAGTTTAAATCAATTGAAAGTGAAATGCATTCTACAAAGCTAATGGAATCATATGAAAGTAAAACACATTCTACAAAGCAAATTGAATCAAATGAAAATCAAATACATTCTACAAATCTAATTGTATCAAATGAAAGTCAAACACATTCAAATAAAGCTATTTGAATCAAATAAAAGCCAAACACATTCAAACAATGCAATTTAAATCAAATGGAAGTGAAATGCATTCTACAAAGCTAATTGAATCACATGAAAGTCAAACACATTCAAAAGAAACTATTTGAATCAAATGAGAGACAAATACATTCAAACAAAGCTAATTAAATCAAATAAAAGTCAAATACATTCTACAAAGCTAATTGAATCAAATGAAAGTAAAACACATTCAACCAAAGCTATTTGAATCAAATGAAAGTCAAATACATTCTACAAAGCTAATTTAATCAAATGAAAGTCAAACACATTAAAACAAAGCTATTTGAAACAAACGAGAGTCAAAAACATTGTAACAAAGCTAATTAAATCAAATAAAGTCATATACATTCTACAAAGCTAATTGAATCAAATGAAAGTCAAACACATTCAAACAAAGCTATTTGAATCAAATGAAAGTCAAATACATTCTACAAAGCTAATTAAATTAAAGGAAAGTCAAACACATTCAAACAAAGCTATTAGAATCAAATGAAAGTCAATTACGTTCTACAAAGCTAATTGAATCAAATGAAAGTCAAACACATTCAATCAAAGCTATTTGAATCAAATGAAAGTCAAATACATTCTACAAAGTTAATTGAATCAAATGAAAGTTAAACACATTCAAACAAAGCTATTTGAATCAAATGAGAGTCAAAACATTCAAACAAAGCTAATTAAATCAAATAAAAGTCATATACAGTCTACAAAGCTAATTGAATCAAATGAAAGTCAATCTCATTCTAACAAAGCAATTTAAATCAAATGAAAGTCAAATACATTCTACAAATCCAATTGTATCAAATGAAAGTCAAACACATTCAAATAAAGCTAATTCAATCAAATGAAAGTCAAACACATTCAAACAAAGCAATTTAAATTAAATGAAAGTGAAATGCATTCTACAAAGCTAATTGAATCAGATGAAAGTCAAACACATTCTACAAAGCGAATTGAATCAAATGAAATTCAAATACATTCTACAAAGCTAATTGTATCTAATGAAAGTCAGACACATTCAAATAAAGCTATTTGAATCAAATAAAAGCCAAACACATTCAAACAAAGCAATTTAAATCAAATGGAAGTGAAATGAATTCTACAAAGCTAATTGAATCACATGAAAGTCAAACACATTCAAAAGAAACTATTTGAATCAAATGAGAGACAAATACATTCAAACAAAGCTAATTAAATCAAATAAAGGTCAAATACATTCTACAAAGCTAATTGAATCAAATGAAAGTCAATCACATTCAACCAAAGCTATTTGAATCAAATGAAAGTCAAATACATTCTACAAAGCTAATTTAATCAAATGAAAGTCAAACACATTAAAACAAAGCTATATGAATCTAATGAAAGTCAAACACATTCAAAGAAAGTTATTTAAATCAAATGAAAGTGATATGCATTCTACAAAGCTGATTGAATCAAATGAAGTCAAATACATTCTACAAAGCTAATTGAATCAAATGAAAGTCAAACACATTCAAACAAAAGTTATATGAATCAAATAAAAGTCAAACACTTTTAAACAAAGTTATTTAAAACAAATGAAAGTGAAATGCATTCTACAAAGCTAATTGAATCAAATGAAAGTCAAACACATTCAAACAAAGCTATTTGAAACAAATGAGAGTCAAAAACATTGTAACAAAGCTAATTAAATCAAATAAAAGTCATATACATTCTACAAAGCTAATTGAATCAAATGAAAGTCAAACACATTCAAACAAAGCTATTTGAATCAAATGAAAGTCAAATACATTCTACAAAGCTAATTAAATCAAAGGAAAGTCAAACACATTCAAACAAAGCTATTAGAATCAAATGAAAGTCAATTACATTCTACAAAGCTAATTGAATCAAATGAAAGTCAAACACATTCAATCAAAGCTATTTGAATCAAATGAAAGTCAAATACATTCTACAAAGTTAATTGAATCAAATGAAAGTTAAACACATTCAAACAAAGCTATTTGAATCAAATAAGAGTCAAAACATTCAAACAAAGCTAATTAAATCAAATAAAAGTCATATACAGTCTACAAAGCTAATTGAATCAAATGAAAGTCAATCTCATTCTAACAAAGCAATTTAAATTAAATGAAAGTCAAATACATTCTACAAATCCAATTGTATCAAATGAAAGTCAAACACATTCAAATAAAGCTAATTGAATCAAATGAAAGTCAAACACATTCAAACAAAGCAATTTAAATTAAATGAAAGTGAAATGCATTCTACAAAGCTAATTGAATCAGATGAAAGTCAAACACATTCTACAAAGCGAATTGAATCAAATGAAATTCAAATACATTCTACAAAGCTAATTGTATCAAATGAAAGTCAGACACATTCAAATAAAGCTATTTGAATCAAATAAAAGCCAAACACATTCAAACAAAGCAATTTAAATCAAATGGAAGTGAAATGCATTCTACAAAGCTAATGGAATCACATGAAAGTCAAACACATTCAAAAGAAACTATTTGAATCAAATGAGAGACAAATACATTCAAACAAAGCTAATTAAATCAAATAAAGGTCAAATACATTCTACAAAGCTAATTGAATCAAATGAAAGTCAATCACATTCAACCAAAGCTATTTGAATCAAATGAAAGTCAAATACATTCTACAAAGCTAATTTATTCAAATGAAAGTCAAACACATTAAAACAAAGCTATATGAATCTAATGAAAGTCAAACACATTCAAAGAAAGTTATTTAAATCAAATGAAAGTGATATGCATTCTACAAAGCTGATTGAATCAAATGAAGTCAAATACATTCTACAAAGCTAATTGAATCAAATGAAAGTCAAACACATTCAAACAAAAGTTATATGAATCAAATAAAAGTCAAACACTTTTAAACAAAGTTATTTAAAACAAATGAAAGTGAAATGCATTCTACAAAGCTAATTGAATCAAATGAAAGTCAAACACATTCAAATAAAGCTATTTGAAACAAATGAGAGTCAAAAACATTGTAACAAAGCTAATTAAATCAAATAAAAGTCATATACATTCTACAAAGCTAATTGAATCAAATGAAAGTCAAACACATTCAAACAAAGCTATTTGAATCAAATGAAAGTCAAATACATTCTACAAAGCTAATTAAATCAAAGGAAAGTCAAACACATTCAAACAAAGCTATTAGAATCAAATGAAAGTCAATTACATTCTACAAAGCTAATTGAATCAAATGAAAGTCAAACACATTCAATCAAAGCTATTTGAATCAAATGAAAGTCAAATACATTCTACAAAGCTAATTGAATCAAATGAAAGTTAAACACATTCAAACAAAGCTGTTTGAATCAAATGAGTGTCAAAAACATTTAAACAAAGCTAATTAAATCAAATAAAAGTCATATACAGTCTACAAATCTAATTGAATCAAATGAAAGTCAATCTCATTCTAACAAAGCAATTTAAATCAAATGAAAGTTAAATACATTCTACAAATCCAATTGTATCAAATGAAAGTCAAACACATTCAAATAAAGCTAACTGAATCGAATGAAAGTCAAACACATTCAAACAAAGCAATTTAAATTAAATGAAAGTAAAATGCATTCTACAAAGCTAATTGAATCAGATGAAAGTAAAACACATTCTAAAAGGTGAATTGAATCAAATGAAAGTCAAATACATTCTACAAAGCTAATTGTATCAAATGAAAGTCAGACACATTCAAATAAAGCTATTTGAATCAAATAAAAGCCAAACACATTCAAACAAAGCAATTTAAATCAAATGGAAGTGAAATGCATTCTACAAAGCTAATTGAATCACATAAAAGTCAAACACATTCAAAAGAAACTATTTGAATCAAATGAGAGATAAATACATTCAAACAAAGCTAATTAAATCAAATAAAAGTCAAATACATTCTACAAAGCTAATTGAATCAAATGAAAGTCAAACACATTCAACCAAAGCTATTTGAATCAAATGAAAGTCAAATACATTCTACAAAGCTAATTTAATCAAATGAAAGTCAAACACATTAAAACAAAGCTATATGAATCTAATGAAAGTCAAACACATTCAAAGAAAGTTATTTAAATCAAATGAAAGTGATATGCGTTCTTCAAAAGCTAATTGAATCAAATGAAAGTCAAACACATTCAAACAAAAGCTATATGAATCAAATAAAAGTCAAACACATTTAAACAAAGTTATTTAAATCAAATGAAAGTGAAATGCATTCTACAAAGCTAATTGAATCAAATGAAAGTCAAACGCATTCAAACAAAGCTATTTGAAACAAATGAGAGTCAAAAACATTGTAACAAAGCTAATTAAATCAAATAAAAGTCATATACATTCTACAAAGCTAATTGAATCAAATGAAAGTCAAACACATTCAAACAAAGCTATTTGAATCAAATGAGAGACAAATACATTCAAACAAAGCTAATTAAATCAAATAAAAGTCATATACAATCTACAAAGCTAATTGAATCAAATGAAAGTCAATCTCATTCAAACAAAGCAATTTAAATCAAATGAAAGTCAAATACATTCTACAAATCCAATTGTATCAAATGAAAGTCAAACACATTCAAATAAAGCTAATTGAATCAAATGAAAGTCAAACACAATCAAACAAAGCAATTTTAATCAAATGAAAGTGAAATGCATTCTACAAAGCTAATTGAATTAGATGAAAGTAAAACACATTCTACAAAGCAAATTGAATCAAATTAAAGTCAAATACATTCTACAAAGCTAATTGTATCAAATGAAAGTCAAACACATTCAAATAAAGCTATTTGAATCAAATAAAAGCCAAACACATTCAAACAAAGCAATTTAATCAAATGGAATTGAAATGCAATGTACAATGCTAATTGAATCACATGAAAGTCAAACACATTCAAAAGAAACTATTTGAATCAAATGAGAGACAAATACATTCAAACAAAGCTAATTAAATCAAATAAAAGTCAAATACATTCTACAAAGGTAATTGAATCAAATGAAAGTAAAACACATTCAACCAAAGCTATTTAAATCAAATGAAAGTCAAATACATTCTACAAAGCTAATTTAATCAAATGAAAGTCAAACACATTAAAACAAAGCTATATGAATCTAATGAAAGTCAAACACATTCAAACAAAGCTAATTAAATCAAATAAAAGTCATATACAGTCTACAAAGCTAATTGAATTAAATGAAAGTCAATCTCATTCAAACAAAGCAATTTAAATCAAATGAAAGTCAAATAAATTCTACAAATCCAATTGTATCAAATGAAAGTCAAACACATTCAAATAAAGCTAATTGAATCAAATGAAAGTCAAACACAATCAAACAAAGCAGTTTAAATCAATTGAAAGTGAAATGCATTCTACAAAGCTAATTGAATCAGATGAAAGTAAAACACATTCTACAAAGCAAATTGAATCAAATGAAAATCAAATACATTCTACAAATCTAATTGTATCAAATGAAAGTCAAACACATTCAAATAAAGCTATTTGAATCAAATAAAAGCCAAACACATTCAAACAAAGCAATTTAAATCAAATGGAAGTGAAATGCATTCTACAAAGCTAATTGAATTACATGAAAGTCAAACACATTCAAAAGAAACTATTTGAATCAAATGAGAGACAAATACATTCAAACAAAGCTAATTAAATCAAATAAAAGTCAAATACATTCTACAAAGCTAATTGAATCAAATGAAAGTCAAACACATTCAACCAAAGCTATTTGAATCAAATGAAAGTCAAATACATTCTACAAAGCTACTTTAATCAAATGAAAGTCAAACACATTAAAACAAAGCTATATGAATCTAATGAAAGTCAAACACATTCAAACAAAGATATTTAAATCAAATGAAAGTGATATGCATTCTACAAAGCTGATTGAATCAAATGAAAGTCAAATACATTCTACAAAGCAAATTGAATCAAATGAAAGTCAAACACATTCAAACAAAAGCTATATGAATCAAATAAAAGTCAAACACATTTAAACAAAGTTATTTAAATCAAATGAAAGTGAAATGCATTCTACAAAGCTAATTGAATCAAATGAAAGTCAAACACATTCAAACAAAGCTATTTGAAACAAATGAGAGTCAAAAACATTGTAACAAAGCTAATTAAATCAAATAAAAGTCATATACATTCTACAAAGCTAATTGAATCAAATGAAAGTCAAACACATTCAAAAAAAGCTATATGAATCAAATGAAAGTCAAATACATTCTACAAAGCTAATTAAATCAAAGGAAAGTCAAACACATTCAAACAAAGCTATTAGAATCAAATGAAAGTCAATTACATTCTACAAAGCTAATTGAATCAAATGAAAGTCAAACACATTCAATCAAAGCTATTTGAATCAAATGAAAGTCAAATACATTCTACAAAGCTAATTGAATCAAATAAAAGTTAAACACATTCAAACAAAGCTATTTGAATCAAATGAGAGTCAAAAACATTCAAACAAAGCTAATTAAATCAAATAAAAGTCATATACAGTCTACAAAGCTAATTGAATCAAATGAAAGTCAATCTCATTCAAACAAAGCAATTTAAATCAAATGAAAGTCAAATACATTCTACAAATCCAATTGTATCAAATGAAATTCAAACACATTCAAATAAAGCTAATTGAATCAAATGAAAGTCAAACACAATCAAACAAAGCAATTTAAATCAAATGAAAGTGAAATGCATTCTACAAAGCTAATTGAATCAGATGAAAGTAGAACACATTCTACAAAGCGAATTGAATCAAATGAAAGTCAAATACATTCTACAAAGCTAATTGTATCAAATGAAAGTCAAACACATTCAAATAAAGCTATTTGAATCAAATAAAAGCCAAACACATTCAAACAAAGCAATTTAAATCAAATGGAAGTGAAATGCATTCTACAAAGCTAATTGAATGACATGAAAGTCAAACACATTCAAAAGAAACTATTTGAATCAAATGAGAGACAAATACATTCAAACAAAGCTAATTAAATCAAATAAAAGTCAAATACTATCTACAAAGCTAATTGAATCAAATGAAAGTAAAACACATTTAACCAAAGCTATTTGAATCAAATGAAAGTCAAATACATTCTACAAAGCTAATTTAATCAAATGAAAGTCAAACACATTAAAACAAAGCTATATGAATCTAATGAAAGTCAAACACATTCAAACAAAGTTATTTAAATCAAATGAAAGTGATATGCATTCTACAAAGCTGATTGAATCAAATGAAACTCAAATACATTCTACAAAGCTAATTGAATCAAATGAAAGTCAAACACATTCAAACAAAAGCTATATGAATCAAATAAAAGTCAAACACTTTTAAACAAAGTTATTTAAATCAAATGAAAGTGAAATGCATTCTACAAAGGTAATTGAATCAAATGAAAGTCAAACACATTCAAACAAAGCTTTTTGAAACAAATGAGAGTCAATAACATTGTAACAAAGCTAATTAAATCAAATAAAAGTCATATACATTCTATAAAGCCAATTGAATTAAATGAAAGTTAAACACATTCAAACAAAGCTATTTGAATCAAATGAAAGTCAATTACATTCTACAAAGCTAATTGAATCAAATGAAAGTCAAACACATTCAAAGAAAGCTATTTGAATCAAATGAAAGTCAAACACATTCAAACAAAGCTGTTTGAATCAATTGAGAGTCAAAAACATTCAAACAAAGCTAATTAAATCAAATAAAAGTCTTTTACAGTCTACAAAGCTAATTGAATCAAATGAAAGTGAATCTCATTCTAACAAAGCAATTTAAATCAAATGAAAGTCAAATACATTCTACAAATCCAATTGTATCAAATGAATGTCAAACATATTCAAATAAAGCTAATTGAATCAAATGAAAGTCAAACACATTCAAACAAAGCAATTTAAATTAAATGAAAGTGAAATGCATTCTACAAAGCTAATTGAATCAGATGAAAGTAAAACACATTCTAGAAAGCGAATTGAATCAAATGAAAGTCAAATACATTCTACAAAGCTAATTGTATCAAATGAGAGTCAGACACATTCAAATAAAGCTATTTGAATCAAATAAAAGCCAAACACATTCAAACAAAGCAATTTAAATCAAATGGAAGTGAAATGCATTCTACAAAGCTAATTGAATCACATGAAAGTCAAACACATTCAAAAGAAACTATTTGAATCAAATGAGAGACAAATACATTCAAACAAAGCTAATTAAATCAAATAAAAGTCAAATACATTCTACAAAGCTAATTGAATCAAATGAAAGTCAAACACATTCAACCAAAGCTATTTGAATCAAATGAAAGTCAAATACATTCTACAAAGCTAATTTAATCAAATGAAAGTCAGACACATTAAAACAAAGCTATATGAATCTAATGAAAGTCAAACACATTCAAACAAAGTTATTTAAATCAAATGAAAGTGATATGCATTCTACAAAGCTGATTGAATCAAATTAAAGTCAAATACATTCTACAAAGCTAATTGAATCAAATGAAAGTCAAACACATTCAAACAAAAGCTATATGAATCAAATAAAAGTCAAACACTTTTAAACAAAGTTATTCAAATCAAATGAAAGTGAAATGCATTCTACAAAGCTAATTGAATCAAATGAAAGTCAAACACATTCAAACAAAGCTTTTTGAAACAAACGAGAGTCAAAAACATTGTAACAAAGCTAATTAAATCAAATAAAAGTCATATACATTCTACAAAGCCAATTGAATTAAATGAAAGTTAAACACATTCAAACAAAGCTATTTGAATCAAATGAAAGTCAAATACATTCTACAAAGCTAATTAAATCAAAGGAAAGTCAAACACATTCAAACAAAGCTATTAGAATAAAATGAAAGTCAATTACATTCCACAAAGCTAATTGAATCAAATGAAAGTCAAACACATTCAATCAAAGCTATTTGAATCAAATGAAAGTCAAATACATTCTACAAAGCTAATTGAATCAAATGAAAGTTAAACACATTCAAACAAAGCTATTTGAATCAAATGAGAGACAAAAACATTAAAACAAAGCTAATTAAATCAAATAAAAGTCATATACAGTCTACAAAGCTAGTTGAATCAAATGAAAGTCAATCTCATTCAAACAAAGCAATTTAAATCAAATGAAAGTCAAATACATTCTACAAATCCAATTGTATCAAATGAAAGTCAAACACAATCAAATAAAGCTAATTGAATCAAATACATTCTACAAAGCTAATTGAATCACATAAAAGTTAAACACATTCAAACAATGCTATTTGAATCAAATGTAAGTCAAATACAATCTACAAAGCTAATTGAATCAAATTAAAGTCAAATCCATTCAAACAAAGCTATCTGAATCAAATGAAAGTCAACACATTCAAACAAATCTATTTGAATCAAATGTAAGTCAAATACAATCTACAAAGCTAATTGAATCAAACGAAAGTCAAACACATTCAAACAAAGCTATTTGAATCAAATGAGAGACAAATATATTCAAATAAAGCTAATTAAATCAAATAAAAGTCAAATACATTCTACAAAGCTAATTGAATCAAATGAAAGTCAAACACATTCAAACAAAGCTATTTGAATCAAATGAAAGTCAAATACATTCTACAAAGTTAATTGAATCAAATGAAAGTCAAAGACATTCAAACAAAGCTATTTAAATCTAATGAAAGTCAAACACGTTCAAACAAAGCTATTTAAATCAAATGAAAGTGAAATGCATTCTACAAAGCTAATTGAATCAAATTAAAGTCAAACACATTCAAAGGAAGCTATTTGAATCAAATAAAATTCAAACACATTCAAACAAAGTTATTTAAATGAAATGAAAGTGAAATGCATTCTACAAAGCTAATTGAATCAAATGAAAGTCAAACATATTCAAACAAAGCTATTTGAATCAAATGAGAGTCAATTACATTCAAACAAAGCTATTTGAATCAAATGAAAGTCAAATACATTCTACAAAGCTAATTGAATCAAAAGAAAGTCAAACGCATTCAAACAAATCTATTTGAATCAAATGAAAGTCAAACACATTCAAAAAAAGTTATTTAAATCAAATGAAAGTGAAATGCATTCTACAAAGCTAATTGAATCAAATGAAAATCAAACACATTCAAACAAAGCAATTTGAATCAAATGAAAGTCAAATACATTCTACAAAGCTAATTGAATCACATGAAAGTCAAACACATTCAAACAAAGCTATTTGAATCAAATGTAAGTCAAATACATTCTGATTAGGGGATTTTTATCCACCAATCAGCATCCGACACGTGGGCCAGCCAGGTTTCGCCACGTGTCCTTCATATAGGCCAATAGGAGCCTGCCACGTGTCATCAAGAGATTCGTCCTCCTTGGACCAATTGCAATGTGACACGTGTCCACCCATGCCAAATGGGAAAACCGGCCAACAAGGCCCAATCATTGTGGGAGGCCCAGTCAGCCTTAGGTTTAACCTAAACCTAGTACTGACACGCATCCCAAGGCATATAAATATGCCCATTAATCCTCATTAAGGGGGATTACGCACATTTAACACTCTCACCTAGAGAGACCCAATTACTTTTATTTCCGCATTAATTACTCCTTAATCAAGTACTAACTTGACCGTCGGAGGCGGATCTCCAATCGTCCGGAGCATCCGTTTGTTTTGCAGGTACAAGCGTACGGTTCCAGTCTCAGAATTGTAACTCTCCCGCAGGACATCAGAAAACCCCGAAACATTTTGGCGCCGTCTGTGGGGAGAGTACTTCTGAGATGGCATCCACGTCTGTACCGACTCTTGAAGAGAGGCGTCCCCTGGACGACCCTCAAGTTCAGTCGGACCATGATACTGAGGAAGAATTTGAAGTTGAAGCTCACACAGCTTCAGACGGGACCCTAAGGGCCCAACGCACCCGTCATACCGAAAGGAGAGAACGGGAAGATCTTCAAACTGGACTCAGTGATCCAGCCGGCGCACCGCCTATTCAGTAGCAGCCGACTGATGGGTCTGCTCCCATTACAAGAAACGAACTCATGACCTTCATGAGGGGCTTCAAGGGAGAGATTCAAGAGTTGCTCAACAAGAAGCCGCCTGCTCTGGCCAAGGAGCAGTCGGCTAAGAAACCTTCTTCTTCAGGGAAGAGGAAGCCTGTTCAAGGGCGAGAGGCGACCCCTCATCCTAACTCTAGGAAGTGGGAACCGCCTGTCCTTGATTTCACAAAGTACTGCTTTCCTACTCCAGGAAAGAGGAAACCTGTTCGTCATATTCAGGCGGACGGGTCGAAGAAAACATACACAGATGCTCGACTATTGCTAGAGCAGAAGAAGAATGACCGATTGTTAGAGTCGGCCTCTACTTCAGACTTCCAAGACAGTCTACGCAATACCTCGATGAGGTATACTCAGTCGCATCATGAGAGTCAGTCAGGCGGTACCTCCCGTCAGTCCGGCTTTCATAGTGACCAGGCGGTACCATACTTACCATTTGTATCGCAACAACAATATTTTTTGCGGCCACCTCTGTTTGGAGGGCATGCAGCAAAGAATGTCCAACCTATGGACTGGCAGCTACGGTTGCTTAGACTTGGGGAACAGCCGTCGGCCTTCTCCAAGGAAATTACTGAAGCCGCTCAGCCGGCCAAAGTGAAAAATGTATTAGTAGGCGCCTATGACGGCACTACTAACCCAGAAGACCATTTGATGGCATTCACCAACCTGATGTACCTTCAAGGGTTGGATGATCCCACTTGGTGCAAGTGTTTTCCAGCGACTCTCAAAGGAATCGCACAACAATGGTTCGGCAACCTGCCGACTGGTTGTGTGAATAACTTCAGGACGCTTGCTTACTTATTCACCTCCAACTTTGCCATGAACATACCTGCGAAGAAGACGACCCTTGATTTAGGAACGATTCAGCAGGGCGAGAAGGAGGGGCTTCGTTCTTACATCAGGCGGTTTAACCTGATGAGAATACAAATTCAAGGGTTACCGGATGAGGTAGCCTGTACTGACTTTTTCAGAGGCCTCAAAGACGGGTCGACATTCGAATTTGATTTGGTTCGAAAGAGGGTGGCGACTCTTCAAGAGGCCTTGATTGAAGCGGAAGCCTATATACAGGCAACTGATCTTTGTAGTACGGGAAAATAGTCGGACGGGAAAAGGTTCGACAAAAGAGAAGGACGACAGAAACAGTCGTCGAACAAAGATGAGAAGAAGAGAAAAGAGGTCTGGGCGACTGATTCCTCTAAACAGCTGGCCCAGAAGAAGAGGAAAGAATTCAAACCATACTCCCCAAAGTATGCGTTTAACAAGGATAGCCAAGCTATCCTAAAGGTAATCAAGGGACGGATCTCAATTGAGAAGCCGACCCCCATGAAGGGTTCTGCGAGCAACCGGAACCAAGAAAAATTTTGTGATTATCATGAAGATGTTGGTCATCACACCAACGGAATGCATCAGTCTCATGCGGTATCTGGACCGCCTGGCTGAGCAAGGCGATCTTGACTCGTATGTCAAGAAATCTACGGGGAACACTTCCTTGAAAAAGCAGTCGGCCAAAAAGAGTCAACAGGCCGACAACTCTAATACAGATGATGCAGTCGTCTACACCATTGCAGGCGGCTTCTCAGGAGGCGGCCCCACTATTAGGGGCAACAAAGACAATATCAGGCGGCTTGACGTAAATTCCGTTCACCAAGAACGGCCCTCCAAATATTCATTTCCTGAGATTGTCATCACTGAAGAAGATCTAGGAGGGGTAAGGGGGCCGCATGATGACCCTATCGTTATTGAATGTAAAGTGGCCAACCAGAGAGTTGGCCGAATCCTTATAGATACCGGAAGCTCCTTAGATATTATCAATAGCAAATGTCTGTCAAAACTCAAATATCAGACTGATTGCATACATCCGGCATCCCACCCTTTAGTAGGATTTGATGGAGGAGTCGTCCACCTAGTGGGACGAGTGGATTTACCCATCCGCCTGGGTGAAAAAGGGGAAGGACGACACATGGTAGTCCGGTTCCTGGTAGTAGAAGAACTCTCGGCCTACAACATGATTCTGGGATGACCAACCCTGAATAATTCCAAGGCTGTTATAATCCCATCTCTTATGTTGCTCAAGTTTGAGAGGGATGATGGAATAGTCGGGTCCCTAAGGGGAGATCAAAGGATGGCCCGAGAGTGCTATCTCTCGGATATCAAGCCCACTGTTATGGCCGCTGGGTCAAGTGGTGGAAAAACAGACCTTGACAATGTCAAGGAGAGTGCGCCTGTTCAAGAAGCAGGCGGCAAGAAGAGAAAGGCAGCCCAGACGGGGACCGCAAGAAAAGACAGAAAATAACAATCATTGGCAGTGGAGCGGTCGGATGAATTCCGCCCTCAGCCGGCTGGTGAGCATACGGACTTGATCTTAGACGACTCGCGTCCTGACCGAACAGTCAAAGTTGGGACGACTGCTCTGAGAGTCCTGGGTGACGACTTTCACAAACTATTGAAAGAATACAAGGACATCTTTGCATTCGAAGTCCACGAAATGCCAGGCATTAGTCCTGACCTGGCGGTACATAAACTGGCTGTGGATCCGAAAAAGAAGCCGGTAAGGCAGAAGAAGCGGAACCATGGCGAAGAAAGAAGTCAGGCGGCAGCCGCCGAAGTTAAAAAAATTACTTGATGCAGGGTTCATTCGGCAATGTTACTTCCCAGACTGGGTTGCAAATGTGGTGCTTGTTAAAAAGCCGAATGGCACCTGGCGAATGTGTGTAGACTACACAGACTTAAACAAGGCGTGCCCCAAAGACAGTTACCCTCTGCCTAAAATTGATAACCTGGTCGACTCAACGGTCGGCCATGCTTTGATGAGCTTTATGGACGCTTACTCTGGTTTCCATCAAATTCCTTTATGGAAGAAAGATCAGGAGAAGACGGCCTTCGTCACTGATCAAGGGTTATAGTGTTACACGGTCATGCCGTTTGGTCTTAAGAATGCCCCGGCCACCTTCCAGCGAATGATAAACACTGTGTTCTTTGATCAGATTGGGAGAAACATCGAGGCATACATTGATGATATGATTGTCAAGTCTAAGCTTCAGATAGATCATCTGTCGGACCTCCGAGAAACTTTCGCCACACTCAGGCGGCACCATGTCATGCTCAATCCTAAGAAATGTGTATTTGGAGTTGAGTCTGGGAAATTTCTCGGATTCCTTATCAATCAGAGAGGAATAGAGGCGAACCCTAAGAAGGTGCAGGCGGTCATCGACATGCAGTCACTTCGTACCGTCCGAGAGGTTCAGAAGTTAACAAGTTGTCTGGCGGCCTTGGGAAGATTTCTAAGCCGATCTGACGACAAATGCTTATACTTCTTCCAGGCCATTAAGAAGGCAAGGTTTGAATGGGGGCCGGATGCTGAGGCGGCCTTCCTGAAATTGAAAGTTCACTTGCATTCCTTGCCGAGGCTTGTCAACCCTTTGCCCAAAGAAGTACTCTACATGTACCTGGCCGTCTCTGATCATGCGTTAAGCGCTGTTCTTCTTGCTGAAAGAGACGGCTGTCAGCTCCCGGTCTACTTTGTCAGTAATGTACTGAAAAATGCCAAGTTGAGGTATCCCTTAGTGGAGAAATTTGGTCTTGCACTCTTCATGGCTGTTAAAAAATTGAAGCCCTACTTTTTGGCACATGCAGTCGTCGTGTATACAGATCAACCTATCAAGCGGCCACTGACCACCATGGAGTCGTTAGGCCGGATGATCAAATGGGCCATAGAAATACAGAGCCTTGAAGTTACTTTTGAGCCTAGAAAAGCAGTGAAGGGGCAAGCCTTTGCTGACTTTATTGTTGAGATGACTCGTCCCCCTGATTCTCGAGATCCAGACCAAGCCTGGAAGGTATATGTGGACGGAAGCTCTACTTCAAATGGTTGTGGAGCAGGCGTCATATGTCAGTCGCCAGAGGGCGACAGTTACGAGTATGCTCTACGCTTCAGCTTTCAGGCCTCAAACAATGAGATTGAATATGAAGCTTTACTAGCTGGAATCCGCATGTGCAAGGCGGCAGGGGCACGAAAGATAAACGCCTGTTCCGATTCATAATTGATAGTGAGTCAGTATAATGGCGAATACGAAGCAACCTATCCGGCCATGATCAATTATTTACAGGCGGTACAACAAGCAGTCGGATCCCTTGAAGATTTTCATCTGACTCAAGTGCCGAGATCAGAAAACAACCAGGCGGATGCACTTTCAAAATTAGCATCATCCGCCTCTTGTGATACTCCTCGAACTGTTTTTTGGGAAGTAATTGAGAAGAGAAGCATCGAGGAAGACCCTATTGTAATCCTAGACAGAAGCTCAACCTGGATGGATCCAATCAGGGCATATCTGACAGACGGTACCCTGCCGGATGATCATCACCAGGCGGCTGCGCTGAAAAAACGGGCAGCCAGTTTTGAAATGATAAGGGGAGAACTTCACAAAAGAGGGTACCTTCAACCCTACTTAAAGTGTGTTACTCCAGAAAAGGGACGAGAGATACTAGACGATCTTCACTCTGATTAATGCGCTTCCCATATGGGCGGTAGGTCGCTTGCTCAACGGACAAGGTGGCAGGGCTACTTTTGGCCTACTTTAGAAGCAGATGCAATGGAGATGGTGAAAAAACGTGACAAGTGCCAAAGGTTTGGCAAACTAATTCACCGTCCGGTTACTGACCTCACTACCATTCATAGCCCACTACCGTTTGCTAAGTGGGGCATGGATATTCTGGGTCCCTATACGCCTGCTACAGGCGGAAGGAGGTACATACTTGTAGCAGTCGACTACTTCACTAAATGGGTGGAGGCGGAGGCTGTAAAGGGAATCAAGACGAAGGATGTAATTTCATTCATCTGGAAAAATGTCATCACTCGGTTCGGGGTTCCTATGTCTATAGTTTTTGATAATGGTCCCCAATTTGAGACGCCTGTTCTCAAAAGCTGGTTGGGTGACCAAGGAATTGCACACCATTTTGCATTAGTCGGTCGTCCACAAGCAAACGGCCAGGTAGAAGCCTTTAATAAAATCATCTCAGACGGTCTCAAGAAAAAGATTGAACGAGCAGGCGGTCTATGGGCGGATGAATTACCACATGTTCTCTGGGCCATTAGGACGACTGAAAAAGGGGCGACTGGAGAAACTCCATTCCTCCTAACCTATGGTGCGGAAGCTGTTCTTCCAATTGAACACTATGAGCCGACTCTTCGAGTAATGCTATATGACAAAGAGGCAAACTGGGAAGCCATGCGCCTGGCATTAGACTCACTCCCAGAAAGGAGGGGCAATGCTGTCTTGCGCCATGAAATTTACCGCCTGAGAATGACCAGATCATACAATAAAAAAGTACACAGGCGTCCACTCAAAGTGGGGGACTTTGTACTTAGAAAAATGGAAGCAGTTGGTAGGGCTAATGAGTCTGGCAAATTAACTCCCAACTGGGAAGGACCCTACCGAATCTATGAAGAGGTTAGGGATGGTATCTACCGTCTGGAAACCCCAGACGGCCAACCGTTGCCTCGAACCTGGAATGTAGATAATCTTAAGAAATATTTCTTTTGAATGATGTAAATAGTCGAGGGCTACTTAATAAAAGTTTGCTTTTTCATTCAATTTTGTACTAAGAGGGGCATGCCTACTAACAAACAGTCGGCTACTCTCCATGTTTAATTTTCATTCTTACTTAAGAGGGGCACGCCGCTTGTTCCACACAACCGGCTACTCTCCCATAACACAGTTCACCAAGAACTATCAAAGGCTCATGGCTGAAATGATCAGACCAGGCGCCAAGCCAACTGATCCAAATATAAGTTTAATTCGACCTGTCCCAACATTATAGAAGGCGTCCGACGGCATCCATCCGGATGAAATTCGTCGCAGAGAGCAGCTCCCTTTTGGGTGGAACATTGTTCTATAAAATCATTACACGGCACCTATACGACTGTCTAACCAAGACAACCACGTAGCCGTTTCCCGGACAAGGATACCTCTTTCACTTAACTGACTAATCAGGTCAAACAAGTGTTCGCAGTAACCATCCGTGTCAACCAACCGACTGAACTACTTGGGATAAGAACAGTCGGTATCTTATGAGTTAATAGCCAACAAACATTGGCGAATAAAGGGGAACAACCGGTACTTACCGCTTGAAACCTCTACTACTCAGTCACTCGGCGACTAGGTAACAATCATGTTTACTTGGTCACTCCTTAAAAATTTAGTATGAAACTAAAAAGGTGTTCATACAGTGCCTGTTCACACTAGATTAAATGTGGCGGGGAACAGTCGGCCTGGACCGACTAGAGTCTCTAGCCTAAAAAAAAAAAAAAAAAAAAAAAAAAAAAACAAACAAGGCAGGTAGGAAACCACCTTCCTACTTGGTTGAAGGGGATCCAGTCTTTAAAGTGGCCGACTGATCGCTTAGCCTGGAAACAAGACAACCAGTCGTCCAGGGGCATAGGTGGCGTGACTAACTACCTCGTACCTGTCCGCAACTATTGGCCATGCAAAACAGTCGGTATAGTATGCAATTGGATATCAGATTTTCGATACTTAGCAAAGTAAAAACAAATTCGAAACGAAACAAATTCGAAACATTTTGGCAAAAAGGCGACCTAAAATAATGGTCGCCTGAGTTATATTAACAGCCGGCCAGATGGACCGGCATAAATATTCATACCCCCGGCCCCTTGGCCGGGTAAAAGATACAAAAAGAAGCCGGTCATTAAGACCGGCAAAATATTCAAAACCCCGGCCCCCTGGCCGGGTAAACAGAAACAAACGGCACGCAGGCCGTAAAAAGAAGACATAAAGCTTAAGACGGGGGCAGATCTTCAATAATAGCAGCTGTCGCCTAGTCAGCACTCTTTTTGCTGGACTCGGCTTCAGCTGCATCCTTCTTCGATGCATCCACCCCAAGCAGCACAAGCGCCACTACCGGCTCCTCCTCCTCCAACGCCTCGTCCTCAGCAGCCGCCAGGATCTCTTGATTATATCTATCAGAACACTGGCGGTACGTTTTTTCCCATGAGGAAAAGTCGGCATTGGGGAAGAGGCGGCCCCAGGTCAGGCGCTGGATCTGAGCAGAGTCTTCCATCATCTCTCGGACCAGCTCCTTCATTTCTTGCTCGGCCTTTGCCGAGAGCTCCTGAGTAAGACTCTTCTCCTGGGTCACCAGGCGTTCCTTAATGTGTGCCAAGGATTTCTCCAAGGTGTCGTATGAGGACATTTTTTGGCGAAGAGGTCTCAGCTCGGCCTTGAGATTGTTGATGGTCGCCTCCAGCTCATTATTTTTCTTCTGGGCCGCCTCCAACTGAGCCCGGATAGCAGAAGTAGCCTGCGCCTGATAATAAAGAATATCAGTTGTCAAAATCTCATTTTGGGCAATTTGAAACATTGCCTTATCACAGTCAGAGGCGGCCATAGCTTTTGCAGCCTTTACCTCTTTGTTCTTCCTGTCAAGCGGCTTGCGAAGGCCGTTCACTCGGAGCAGGGCCTAAGTAAAAGGGAACAGTCGTCAGTTTTCAAACAAAAAACAGGCGTCTTGGAATTTAAATAACCAAAAATATGCTAAGTATACCTCAGCAAGGACCCCTGCAATCCCGTCTAGGTCAAGGGTGCCGACACCCCTGACCGCCTCCATCTCAGCCGGAGGGACGGCTTTGATCATAGACTTGGCCACCTCGACCAAGTCTGGCTCCTGAGGGCCGGCTGCATCAAGTATAAACAAATGGGTTAGACCTAGTAAAGAAGGGAGCAAGTCTAAATTCACAAGGACA
This sequence comes from Chenopodium quinoa, assembly GCF_001683475.1. Classification (NCBI taxonomy): domain Eukaryota; kingdom Viridiplantae; phylum Streptophyta; class Magnoliopsida; order Caryophyllales; family Amaranthaceae; genus Chenopodium; species Chenopodium quinoa. The sequence goes on from NW_018743321.1 coordinate 151,409, forward strand.
GCTTCATACTTCTAGGCAGCCTGGAGTGGACAGCTGTTTCTCAGCCGCCGCATGTTTCCTGGCAGTACCAGGAGAGCTCGCAACAGTCGTCCTCCGGGTCTTGGAGTCCGGCTGTTGGGAAGAAGAGGTTCTTGGAGTGCCCGTCTGAAAAAAAAAAAAAAAATAAAAAAAAAAAATAAAAATAAAAAGAGAAAGGTTCGGAGCTCACCAAGGGCGCCCCCTTGTTGGGGGAGTCGGTTGAGGATTGTTGCATAATAGAGGCTCGCAACATGGCCGCCGCAGTCTTGGAAGCGGTGATCTTGCTCATGGCGTCCGTTACAAAGACAAGATACCAAGTTAATAAAAAGATAAACAGTAACTCATGGCAAAAAAGAGTATTCGACAGGCCGGCTACCTCTTGAACACCGACTGCTAAGGCCACAGGCGGCCAGAAAGTACTCGTCATAGAGCCATTTGAAGCTCGGGACGCAGTGCAGGGGTACTTTCTCTCGTACCCCTGTAGTAGAGTCGACCCTCGACTCTACTTTAAAGAGTCCTTTATCCAGGATCTCTTTCTTGGCTTTGGGGGGAACAGGCGGCATGCTGCGGCCGCCTGCAAGAAGAGGCGGATCCCTGTTCCACCTGTTGAAGCGCTTGTTCAGCTCTGTGTCTGAACTTTCAATGATAAGGAAGGTGTTTCGCCAATCCTTCCACTTGTTTGCTTTACCTCTTGTCATGAGGTAGCCTCTGTGGCTCGTCAATTGATACCAGCCGGTACCGCCTGCCTTAGGGGTCCGGCTGAGGTAGTTCATGTGGGCGAAAGCCTCGAAGTTTGGCTCCACCCCGTGCAGTTTGCACCCGCCCACATAGCCGAGTACGTTGACCCAGGAGTTTGGGGCTAACTGCCATAACCCCAACTCATACCCATCCAAGATCCGCTAAACAACCGGATGTAGTGGGAAGCGCAGCCCAGCCCTGATGGCCGCCTCGTAGCAGCCAAAGCAGGCGCTATCATAACTAGTACCAGCCGGCCAGACGACTGTGTCTTCTGGATCCGGCACGAAAACTAAAAAGTCGGGGCCCATTGTGTGATTCGCAATAAAGCTCCCCACTATCTCTTGCATGGCCGTGATCCGGCCCCGTGGGACAATACAGTAGTAAGGGGTATTTTGCTCTCGGTAAGAGGCGGATGGCTCCGCCCAATTGTCCCCCTTCTCAACTGCGTGAGAAAGCCTCGTCTCTTGTAGGCGGTTGTTTTTCTCTTCCGTGTCCAGAGAAGCATGACCAGAAGAACTAGACTCGGATTCGTCCTCTGACGAGTCCGAAGAGGACGACTCCTCCCCTCTCCCAGAGGGGCCCGCCTTCTCTCCTTCAAAAGGAGTAGGAGAGAATGTAGACATGTCGACTGTAAAATGGGAAGGGGTCACCTTGACCCCTCCCTCAGAACTGTCGGCTGTCAAGCCGCCTTGGTTCACTTCCACATCTGGCGCCTGGTCAGATGTTTCACTAATCGGCACCCTGTGGGAGGAGCCGTCTGATTCGAGATCCTAGCAGTTCTTTTTGTTCTGGCCATCATGTTCTGCATAGACACAGAGACAGTCGGACTTTGTATAAAGGGCAAAGATGGGTCCGGAAAAGGGCAGGCGGCACTCCTAGTCCTAGATTCAGCCGTCCCCAGCGACCGGCTGATCACTAACCTAGGTCGTATCGTGTGCTTCCGTGGTGCCATTTCAAAAAAGAATAAAATAAAGAGAAAATTAAGAGTAAGAGAACCGACGGTTACCTGAACGAGTGAAGTTGACGGAGTTCTGAAAATCCTGAGTAGCCGGCTTGAGAGAGCAGGCGGTAGGCAGAAAGAGTCCGAAATGTTAGAGCAAGTTCAGGGGTCCAAATGTTCTCTCTAAAAAGTTCTCAAGTGTGAAAATAACTGAAGTCAACACACCCTTATATAGGTAAAGTGAGAAGGCGAAGGGTCACTTACAAAATTCAAAATTTGGGCAGGAAAATCTCTTGGCCTTTCACCGAGTGACACTTGTAGCAGGCCGTCGCCTGTCACGGTGCAACACCTGTCACAGGTAACACGTGACCAGTCACGTGCCACCTGTGAGGGGAAAATGATTAGGGGATTTTTATCCACCAATCAGCATCCAACACGTGGGCCAGCCAGGTTTCGCCACGTGTCCTTCATATAGGCCAATAGGAGCCTGCCACGTGTCATCAAGAGATTCGTCCTCCTTGGACCAATTGCAATGTGACACGTGTCCACCCATGCCAAATTGGAAAACCGGCCAACAAGGCCCAATCATTGTGGGAGGCCCAGTCAGCCTTAGGTTTAACCTAAACCTAGTACTGTCACGCATCCCAAGGCATATAAATATGCCCATTAATCCTCATAAAGGGGGATTACGCACATTTAACACTCTCACCTAGAGAGACCCAATTACTTTTATTTCCGCATTAATTACTCCTTAATCAAGTACTAACTTGGCCGTCGGAGGCGGATCTCCAATCGTCCGGAGCATCCGTTTGTTTTGCAGGTACAGGCGTCCGGTTCCAGTCTCGGAATTGTAACTCTCCCGCATGACATCAGAAAACCCCGAAACATTTTGGGGCCGTCTGTGGGGAGAGTACTTCTGAGATGGCATCCACGTCTGTACCGACTCCTGAAGAGAGGCGTCCCCTGGACGACCCTCAAGTTCAGTCAGACCATGATACTGAGGAAGAATTTGAAGTTGAAGCTCACACAGCTTCAGACGGGACCCAAAGGGCCCGACGCACCCGTCATACCGAAAGGAGAGAACGGGAAAATCAAATAAAAGTCAAACACATTCAAACAAAGCTAATTAAATCAAATAAAAGTCAAATACATTCTACAAAGCTAATTGAATCAAAAGAAAGTCAAACACATTCAAACAAAGCTATTTGAATCAAATGAAAGTCAAATACATTCTACAAAGCAAATTGAATCAAATGAAAGTCAAAGACATTCAAACAAAGCTATTTGAATCAAATGAGAGTTAAACACATTGAAACAAAGTAATTTGAATCAAATGAAAGTCAAATACATTCTACAAAGCTAATTGAATCAAATGAAAGTCAAACACATTCAAACAAAGCTATTTGAATCAAATGAAAGTCAAATACATTCTACAAAGCAAATTGAATAAAATGAAAGTCAAAGACATTCATACAAAGTAATTTGAATCAAATGAGAGTCAAACACATTCAAACAAAGTTATTTGAATCAAATGAAAGTCAATGACATTTTACAAAGCTAATTGAATCAAATGAAAGTCAAACACATTCAAACAAAGCTATTTAAATCAAATGAAAGTCAAACACATTCAAACAAAGTTATTTAAATCAAATGAACGTGAAATGCATTCTACAAAGCTAATTGAATCACATGAAAGTCAAAGACATTCAAACAAAGCTATTTAAATCAAATGAAAGTAAAATGCATTCTATAAAGCTAATTGAATCACATGAAATTCAAACACATTTAAACAAAGCTATTTGAATCAAATGAAAGTCAAATACATTTAAACAAAGCAATTTGAATCAAATGAAAGTCAAATACATTTAAACAAAGCTATTTGAATCAAATGACAGTAAAACGCATTCAAACAAAGCTAATTAAATCAAATAAAAGCCAAATACATTCTACAAAGCTAATTGAATCAAATGAATGTCAAACACATTCAAACAAAGCTATTTGAATTAAATGAAAGTCAAATACATTCTGCAAAGCTAATTGAATCAAATGAAAGTTAAAGACATTCAAACAAAGCTATTTGAATCAAATGAGAGTCAAACACATTCAAACAAAGTTATTTCAATCAAATGAAAGTGAAATACATTCAACAAAGCTAATTGAATCAAATGAAAGTCAAACACATTCAAACTAAGCTAATTGAATCAAATGAAAGTCAAACACATTCAAACAAAGCTATTTGAATCAAATGAAAGTCAAATACGTTCTACAAAGCTAATTGAATCAAATGAAAGTGAAACACATTCAAACAAAGCAATTTGAATCAAATGAAAGTCAAATACATTCTACAAAGCTAATTAAATAAAATGAAAGTCAAACACATTTAAACAGTGCTATTTGAATCAAATTAGAGTCAAATACATTCTACAAAGCTAATTGAATCAAATGAAAGTCATACACATTGAAACAAAGCTATTTAAATTAAATGAAAGTCAAATACATTCTACAAAGCTAATTGAATCAAATGAAAGTTAAACACATTCAAACAAAGCATTTTGAATCAAATGAAAGTAAAACACATTAAAACAAAGTTATTTAAATCAAATGAAAGTAAAATGCATTCTACAAAGCTAATTGAATCAAATTAAATCAAAGCACTTTGAACCAAATGAGAGTCAAATACATTCAAACAAAGCTATTTGAATCAAATGAAAGTGACATACATTCTACAAAGCTAATTGAACCAAATGAAAGTCAAACACATTCAAACAAAGCTATTTGAATCAAATGAAAGTCAAATACATTCTACAAAGCTAATTAAATCAAATGAAAGTCAAACACATTCAAACAAAGCTATTTGAAACAAATGAAAGTCATATACATTCTACAAAGCTAATTGAATCAAATGAATGTTAAACACATTAAAAAAAAGCTATTTGAATCAAATGAAAGTCAAATATATTCTACAAAGCTAATTGAATCCAATGAAAGTCAAACACTTTTAAACAAAGCTATTTAAATCAAATGAAAGTCAAATACATTCTACAAAGCTAATTGACTCAAAAGAAAGTCAAACACATTCAATCAAATCTATTTGAATCAAATGAAAGTCAAACACATTCAAACAAAGTTATTTAAATCAAATGAAAGTAAAATGCATTCTACAAAGATAATTGAATCAAATGAAAGTCAAACACATTCAAACAAAGATATTTGAATCAAATGAGAGTCAAATACATTCAAACAAAGCTAATTAAATCAAATAAAAGTCAAATACATTCTACAAAGCTAATTGAATCAAATGAAAGTCAAACACATTAAAACAAAGCTATTTGAATCAAATGAAAGTCAAACACATTCATACAAAGCTATTTGAATCAAGGGAAAGTCAAATATATTCTACAAAGCTAATTGAATCAATTTAAAGTAAAACACATTCAAACAAAGCTATTTGAATCAAATGAGAGTCAAATACATTCAAACAAAGCTAATAAAATCAAATAAAAGTCAAATACATTCTAAAAAGCTAGTTGAATCAAATGAAAGTCAAACACATTAAAACAAACTATTTGAAAAAAGTGAAAGTCAAATACATTCTAACAAGCTAATTGAATCAAATGAAAGTCAAACACATTCAAATAAAGCTATTTGAATCAATTGGGAGTCAAATACATTCTACAAAGCTAATTGAATCAAATGAAAGTAAAACACATTCAAACAAAGCTATTTAAATCAAATGATAGTCAAATACATTCTACAAAGCTAATTGAATCAATTGAAAGTCAAATACATTCTACAAAGCTAATTGAATCAAATGAAAGTCAAACACATTGAAACAAAGCTATTCAAATCAAATGAAAGTCAAATACATTCTACAAAGCTAATTGAATCAAATGAAAGTCAAAGACATTCAAACAAAGCTTTTTGAATAAAATGAAAGTCAAAGACATTCTTCAAAGCTAATTGAATCAAATGAAATTCAAACCCATTAAAAAAAAGCTATTTGAATCAAATGAGAGTCAAATACATTCTTCAAAGCTAATTGTATCAAATGACAGTCAAATACATTCTACAAAGCTAATTGTATCAATTGAAAGTCAAACACATTCAAATAAATTTATTTGAATCAGATGAAAGTCAAACACATTCAAACAAAGCAATTTAAATCAAATGAAAGTGAAATGCATTCTACAAAGCTAATTGAATCACATGAAAGTCAAACACATTCAAACAAAGCTATTTGAATCTAATGAAAATCAAATACATTTTACAAAGCTAATAGAATCAGATGAAAGTTAAACACATTCAAACATAGCTAATTGAATCAAATGAAAGTCAAACACATTCAAACAATGCTATTTGAATCAAATGAAAGTCAAACACATTTAAATAAAGCAATTTGAATCAATTAAAAGTCAAATTCATTCTATAAAGCTAGTTGAATCAGATGAAAGTCAAATACATTCTACAAAGCTAATTGAATCAAATGAAAGTCAAAGACATTCAAACAAAGCTATTTGAATCAAAAGAAAGTCAAACACATTCAAACAAAGTTATTTAAATCAAATGAAAGTGAAATGCATTCTACAAAGCTAATTGAATCAAATGAAAGTCAAACATATTCAAACAAAGCTATTTGAATCAAATGAGAGTCAAATACATTCAAACAAAGCTAATTAAATCAAATAAAAGTCAAATACATTCTACAAAGCTAATTGAATCAAATGAAAGTCAAACTCATTCAAACAAAGCTATTTGAATCAAATGAAAGTGAAATACATTCTACAAGGCTAATTGAATCAAATGAAAGTCAAAGACATTCAAACAAAGCTATTTGAATCAAATAAGAGTCAAACACATTCAAACAAAGTTATTTGAATCAAATGACAGTCAAATACATTCTACAAAGCTAATTGAATCAAATGAAAGTCAAACACATTCAAACAAAGCTATTTGAATCAAATGAAAGTTAAACACATTCAAACAAAGTTATTTAAATCAAATGGAAGTGAAATGCATTCTACAAAGCTAATTGAATCAAATGAAAGTCAAACAAATTAAATCAAAGCTATTTGAATCAAATGAGAGTCAAATACATTCAAAAAAGCTATTTGAATCAAATGAAAGTGATATACATTATATAAAGGTAATTGAATCAAATGAAAGTCAAACACATTCAAACAAAGCTATTTGAATCAAATGAAAGTCAAATACATTCTACAAAGCTAATTAAATTAGATGAAAGTCAATCACATTCAAACAAAGCTATTTGAATCAAATGAAAGTGAAATACATTCTACAAAGCTATTTGAATCAAATGAAAGTGATATACATTCTACAAAGGTAATTGAAGCAAATGAAAGTCAAACACATACAAATAAAGCTATTTGAATCAAATGAAAGTCAAACACATTCAAACAAAGCAATTTAAATCAAATGAAAGTGAAATGCATTCTACAAAGCTAATTGAATCACATGAAAGTCAAACACATTCAAACAAAGCTATTTGAATCAAATGAAAGTCAAATACATTCTACAAAGCTAATTAAATCAGATGAAAGTCAAACACATTCAAACAAAGCAATTTGAATCAAATGAAAGTCAAATACATTCTACAAAGCTAATTAAATCAGATGAAAGTCAAACACATTCAAACAAAGCTATTTGAATCAAATGAAAGTCAAATACATTCTACAAAGCTAATTAAATCAGATGAAAGTCAAACACATTCAAACAAAGCTATTTGAATTAAATGAAAGTCAAATACATTCTACAAAGCTAATTAAATCAAATGAATGTCAAACACATTCAAACAATGCTATTTCAATCAAATTAGAGTCAAATACATTCTACAAATCTAATTGAATCAAATGAAAGTCAAACACATTGAAACAGAGCTATTTAAATCAAATGAAAGTCAAATACATTCTACAAAGCTAATTAAATCAAATGAAAGTCAAACACATTCAAACAAAGCTTTTTGAATCAAATAAAAGTCAAACACATTAAAAAAGAGTTATTTAAATCAAATGAAAGTAAAATGCATTCTACAAAGCTAATTGAATCAAATGAAAGTCAAACAAATTAATTCAAAGCAATTTGAATCAAATGAGAGTCAAATACATTCAAACAAAGCTATTTGAATCAAATGAAATTGATATAAATTCTACAAAGCTAATTGAATCAAATGAAAGTCAAACACATTCAAACAAAGATTTTTGAATCAAATGAAAGTCAAACACATTAAAACAAGGTTATTTAAATCAAATGATAGTAAAATGCATTCTACAAAGCTAATTGAATCAAATGAAAGTCAAACACATTCAAACAAAGCTATATGAATAAAATAAAGATGAAATACATTCTACAAAGCTAATTGAATCAAATGAAAGTCAAAGGCATTCAAACAAAGCTATTTGAATAAAATGAAAGTCAAATACATTCTTTAAAGCTAATTGAATCAAATGAAAGTCAAACCCATTCAAACAAAGCTATTTGAATCAAATGAAAGTTAAATACATTCTACAAAGCTAATTGTATCAAATGAAAGTCAAACACATTCAAAAAAAAGCTATTTGAATCAAATTAAAGTCAAACACATTCAAACAAAGCAATTTAAATCAAATGGAAGTGAAATGCATTCTACAAAGCTAATTGAATCACATGAAAGTCAAACACATTTAAACAAATCTATTTGAATCAAATGTAAGTCAAATACATTCTACAAAGCTAATTCAATCAAATGAAAGTCAAAAACATTCAAATAAAGCTATTTTAATCAAATGAAAGTCAAATACATTCTACAAAGCTAATTGAATCAAATGAAAGTCAAACACATTCAAACAAAGCTATTTGAATCTTATGAGAGTCAAATACATTCTACAAAGCTAATTGAATCAAATGAAAGTCAAACACATTCAAAGAAAGCTATTTGAATCAAATGAAAGTCAAACACATTCAAACAAAGTTATTTAAATCAAATGAAAGTGAAATGCATTTTACAAAGCTAATTGAATAAAATGAAAGTCAATCACATTCAAACAAAGCTATTTGAATCAAATAAGAGTCAAAAAACATTCAAACAAAGCTAATTAAATTAAATAAAAGTCAAATACATTCTACAAAGCTAATTGAATCAAATGAAAGTAAAACACATTCAAACAAAGCTATTTGAATCAAATGATAGTCAAATACATTCTACAAAGCTAATTGAATCAATTGAAAGTCAAATACATTCTACAAAGCTAATTGAATCAAATGAAAGTCAAACACATTGAAACAAAGCTATTCAAATCAAATGAAAGTCAAATACATTCTACAAAGCTAATTGAATCAAATGAAAGTCAAAGACATTCAAACAAAGCTTTTTGAATAAAATGAAAGTCAAAGACATTCTTCAAAGCTAATTGAATCAAATGAAATTCAAACCCATTAAAAAAAAGCTATTTGAATCAAATGAGAGTCAAATACATTCTTCAAAGCTAATTGTATCAAATGACAGTCAAATACATTCTACAAAGCTAATTGTATCAAATGAAAGTCAAACACATTCAAATAAATTAATTTGAATCAGATGAAAGTCAAACACATTCAAACAAAGCAATTTAAATCAAATGAAAGTGAAATGCATTCTACAAAGCTAATTGAATCACATGAAAGTCAAACACATTCAAACAAAGCTATTTGAATCTAATGAAAATCAAATACATTTTACAAAGCTAATAGAATCAGATGAAAGTTAAACACATTCAAACATAGCTAATTGAATCAAATGAAAGTCAAACACATTCAAACAATGCTATTTGAATCAAATGAAAGTCAAACACATTTAAATAAAGCAATTTGAATCAATTAAAAGTCAAATACATTCTATAAAGCTAGTTGAATCAGATGAAAGTCAAATACATTCTACAAAGCTAATTGAATCAAATGAAAGTCAAAGACATTCAAACAAAGCTATTTGAATCAAAAGAAAGTCAAACACATTCAAACAAAGTTATTTAAATCAAATGAAAGTGAAATGCATTCTACAAAGCTAATTGAATCAAATGAAAGTCAAACATATTCAAACAAAGCTATTTGAATCAAATGAGAGTCAAATACATTCAAACAAAGCTAATTAAATCAAATAAAAGTCAAATACATTCTACAAAGCTAATTGAATCAAATGAAAGTCAAACTCATTCAAACAAAGCTATTTGAATCAAATGAAAGTGAAATACATTCTACAAGGCTAATTGAATCAAATGAAAGTCAAAGACATTCAAACAAAGCTATTTGAATCAAATAAGAGTCAAACACATTCAAACAAAGTTATTTGAATCAAATGAAAGTCAAATACATTCTACAAAGCGAATTGAATCAAATGAAAGTCAAACACATTCAAACAAAGCTATTTGAATCAAATGAAAGTTAAACACATTCAAACAAAGTTATTTAAATCAAATGGAAGTGAAATGCATTCTACAAAGCTAATTGAATCAAATGAAAGTCAAACAAATTAAATCAAAGCTATTTGAATCAAATGAGAGTCAAATACATTCAAAAAAGCTATTTGAATCAAATGAAAGTGATATACATTATATAAAGGTAATTGAATCAAATGAAAGTCAAACACATTCAAACAAAGCTATTTGAATCAAATGAAAGTCAAATACATTCTACAAAGCTAATTAAATTAGATGAAAGTCAATCACATTCAAACAAAGCTATTTGAATCAAATGAAAGTGAAATACATTCTACAAAGCTATTTGAATCAAATGAAAGTGATATACATTCTACAAAGGTAATTGAAGCAAATGAAAGTCAAACACATACAAATAAAGCTATTTGAATCAAATGAAAGTCAAACACATTCAAACAAAGCAATTTAAATCAAATGAAAGTGAAATGCATTCTACAAAGCTAATTGAATCACATGAAAGTCAAACACATTCAAACAAAGCTATTTGAATCAAATGAAAGTCAAATACATTCTACAAAGCTAATTAAATCAGATGAAAGTCAAACACATTCAAACAAAGCAATTTGAATCAAATGAAAGTCAAATACATTCTACAAAGCTAATTAAATCAGATGAAAGTCAAACACATTCAAACAAAGCTATTTGAATCAAATGAAAGTCAAATACATTCTACAAAGCTAATTAAATCAGATGAAAGTCAAACACATTCAAACAAAGCTATTTGAATTAAATGAAAGTCAAATACATTCTACAAAGCTAATTAAATCAAATGAATGTCAAACACATTCAAACAATGCTATTTCAATCAAATTAGAGTCAAATACATTCTACAAATCTAATTGAATCAAATGAAAGTCAAACACATTGAAACAGAGCTATTTAAATCAAATGAAAGTCAAATACATTCTACAAAGCTAATTAAATCAAATGAAAGTCAAACACATTCAAACAAAGCTTTTTGAATCAAATAAAAGTCAAACACATTAAAAAAAAGTTATTTAAATCAAATGAAAGTAAAATGCATTCTACAAAGCTAATTGAATCAAATGAAAGTCAAACAAATTAATTCAAAGCAATTTGAATCAAATGAGAGTCAAATACATTCAAACAAAGCTATTTGAATCAAATGAAATTGATATAAATTCTACAAAGCTAATTGAATCAAATGAAAGTCAAACACATTCAAACAAAGATTTTTGAATCAAATGAAAGTCAAACACATTAAAACAAGGTTATTTAAATCAAATGATAGTAAATGCATTCTACAAAGCTAATTGAATCAAATGAAAGTCAAACACATTCAAACAAAGCTATATGAATAAAATAAAGATGAAATACATTCTACAAAGCTAATTGAATCAAATGAAAGTCAAAGGCATTCAAACAAAGCTATTTGAATAAAATGAAAGTCAAATACATTCTTTAAAGCTAATTGAATCAAATGAAAGTCAAACCCATTCAAACAAAGCTATTTGAATCAAATGAAAGTTAAATACATTCTACAAAGCTAATTGTATCAAATGAAAGTCAAACACATTCAAAAAAAGCTATTTGAATCAAATTAAAGTCAAACACATTCAAACAAAGCAATTTAAATCAAATGGAAGTGAAATGCATTCTACAAAGCTAATTGAATCACATGAAAGTCAAACACATTTAAACAAATCTATTTGAATCAAATGTAAGTCAAATACATTCTACAAAGCTAATTCAATCAAATGAAAGTCAAACACATTCAAATAAAGCTATTTTAATCAAATGAAAGTCAAATACATTCTACAAAGCTAATTGAATCAAATGAAAGTCAAACACATTCAAACAAAGCTATTTGAATCTTATGAGAGTCAAATACATTCTACAAAGCTAATTGAATCAAATGAAAGTCAAACACATTCAAAGAAAGCTATTTGAATCAAATGAAAGTCAAACACATTCAAACAAAGTTATTTAAATCAAATGAAAGTGAAATGCATTTTACAAAGCTAATTGAATAAAATGAAAGTCAATCACATTCAAACAAAGCTATTTGAATCAAATGAGAGTCAAAAACATTCAAACAAAGCTAATTAAATTAAATAAAAGTCAAATACATTCTACAAAGCTAATTGAATCAAATGAAAGTCAAACACATTAAAACAAAGCTATTTGAATCAAATGAAAGTCAAACACATTTAAACAAAGCTATTTGAATCAAATGAAAGTCAAATACATTCTACAAAGCTAATTGAATCAAATGAAAGTAAAACACATTCAAACAAAGCTATTTGAATCAAATGAAAATCAAACACATTCAAATAAAGCTATTTGAATCAAATGAAAGTCAAACACATTCAAACAAAGCAATTTAAATCAAATGAAAGTGAAATGCATTCTACAAAGCTAATTGAATCAAATGAAAGTAAAACACATTCCAACAAAGCTATTTGAATCAAATGAAAGTCAAACACATTCAAATAAAGCTATTTGAATCAATTGAAAGTCAAACACATTCAAACAAAAGCAATTTAAATCAAATGAAAGTGAAATGCATTCTACAAAGCTAATTAAATCAAAGAAAGTCAAATACATTCAAACAAAGCTATTTGAATCAAATAAGAGTCAAATAAATGACAACAAAGCCATTTGAGACAAATGAAAGTCAAATACATTCTACAAAGCTAATTAAATCAAATGAAAGTAAAACACATTCAAATAAAGCAATTTGAATCAAATGAAAGTCAAATACATTCTACAAAGCTAGTTGAATCAGATGAAAGTCAAATACAATTCTAAAAAGCTAATTGAATCAAATGAAAGTCAAAGACATTTAAACAAAGCTATTTAAATCAAATGAAAGTCAAACACATTCAAACAAAGTTATTTAAATCAAATGAAAGTGAAATGCATTCTACAAAGCTAATTAAATCAAAGAAAGTCAAATACATTCAAACAAAGCTATTTGAATCAAATAAGAGTCAAATAAATGACAACAAAGCCATTTGAGACAAATGAAAGTCAAATACATTCTACAAAGCTAATTAAATCGAATGAAAGTCAAACACATTCAAACAAAGTTATTTGAATCAAATGAAAGTCAAACACATTCAAACAAAGTTATTTAAATCAAATGAAAGTGAAATGCATTCTACAAAGCTAATTGAATAAAATGAAAGTCAAACACATTCAAACAAAGCTATTTGAATCAAATGAGAGTCAAATACATTCAAACAAAGCTAATTAAATCAAATAAAAGTCAAATACATTTTACAAAGCTATTTAAATCAAATGAAAGTAAGATGCATTTTACAAAACTAATTGAATAACATGAAAGTCAAATACATTCAAACAATACTATTTGAATCACATGAAGGTCAAATACATTCTACAAAGCTATTTAAATCAAATGAAAGTGAAATGCATTCTACAAAGCTAATTGAATCACATGAAAGTCAAACACATTCAAACAAAGCTATTTGAATCAAATGAAAATCAAATACATTCTACAAAGCTAATTGAATCAAATGAAAGTCAAACACATTCAAACAAAGCTATTTGAATCAAATGAAATTAAAATACAATCTACAAAGCTAATTAAATCAAATGAAAGTCAAACACATTCAAATAAAGCAATTTAAATCAAATGAAAGTCAAATACATTCTACAAAGCTAAGAATTAGATGAAAACCAAATACAATTCTACAAAGCTAATTGAATCAAATGAAAGTCAAAGACATTCAAACAAAGATATTTAAATCAAATGAAAGTCAAATAAATTCTACAAAGCTAATTGAATCAAATGAAAGTCAAACACATTCAAACAAAGCTTTATGAATCAAATAAAAGTCAAACACATTAAAACAAAGTTATTTAAATCAAATAATAGTAAAATGCATTCTACAAAGCTAATTGAATCAAATGAAAGTCAAAGACATTCAAACAAACCTATTTGAATCAAATGAGAGTCAAACACATTCAAACAAAGTTATTTGAATCAAATGAAAGTCAAATACATTCTACAAAGCTAATTGAATCAAATGAAAGTCAAACACATTCAAACAAAGCTATTTGAATCAAATAAAAGTCAAATACATTCAAACAAAGTTATTTAAATAAAATGGACGTGAAATGCATTCTACAAAGCTAATTGAATCAAATGAAAGTCAAACAAATTAAATCAAAGCTATTTGAATCAAATGAGAGTCAAATACATTCAAACAAAGCTATTTGAATCAAATGAAAGTGATATACATTCTACAAAGGTAATTGAATCAAATGAAAGTCAAACACATTCAAACAAAGCTATTTGAATCAAATGAAAATCAAATACATTCTACAAAGCTAATTAAATCAGATGAAAGTCAAACACATTCAAACAAAGCTATTTGAATCAAATAAAAGTCAAATACATTTTACAAAGCTATTTGAATAAAATGAAAGTGATATACATTCTACAAAGCTAATTGAATCAAATGAAAGTCAAACACATTCAAACAAAGCTATTTTAATCAAATGAAATTCAAATACATTCTACAAAGCTAATTAAATAAGATGAAAGTCAAACACATTCAAACAAAGCTATTTGAATCAAATGAAAGTCAAATACGTTCTACAAAGCTAATTAAATCAAAAGAATGTCAAACACATTCAAACAATGCTATTTGAATCAAATTAGAGTCAAATACATTCTACAAATCTAATTGAATCAAATGAAAGTCAAACACGTTGAAACAAAGCTATTTAAATCAAATGAAAGTCAAATACATTCTACAAAGCTAATTGAATCAAATGAAAGTCAAACACATTCAAACGAAGCTTTTTGAATCAAATAAAGATGAAATACATTCTACAAAGCTAATTGAATCAAATGAAAGTCAAAGACATTCAAACAAAGCTATTTGAATAAAATGAAAGTCAAATACATTCTTCAAAGCTAACAAATGAAAGTCAAACCCATTCAAACAAAGCTATTTGAATCAAATGAAAGTCAAATACATTCTACAAAGCTAATTAAATCAGATGAAAGTCAAACACATTCAAACAAAGCTATTTGAATTAAATGAAAGTCAAATACATTCTACAAAGCTAATTAAATCAAATGAATGTCAAACACATTCAAACAATGCTATTTCAATCAAATTAGAGTCAAATACATTCTACAAATCTAATTGAATCAAATGAAAGTCAAACACATTGAAACAGAGCTATTTAAATCAAATGAAAGTCAAATACATTCTACAAAGCTAATTAAATCAAATGAAAGTCAAACACATTCAAACAAAGCTTTTTGAATCAAATAAAAGTCAAACACATTAAAAAAAAGTTATTTAAATCAAATGAAAGTAAAATGCATTCTACAAAGCTAATTGAATCAAATGAAAGTCAAACAAATTAATTCAAAGCAATTTGAATCAAATGAGAGTCAAATACATTCAAACAAAGCTATTTGAATCAAATGAAATTGATATAAATTCTACAAAGCTAATTGAATCAAATGAAAGTCAAACACATTCAAACAAAGATTTTTGAATCAAATGAAAGTCAAACACATTAAAACAAGGTTATTTAAATCAAATGATAGTAAATGCATTCTACAAAGCTAATTGAATCAAATGAAAGTCAAACACATTCAAACAAAGCTATATGAATAAAATAAAGATGAAATACATTCTACAAAGCTAATTGAATCAAATGAAAGTCAAAGGCATTCAAACAAAGCTATTTGAATAAAATGAAAGTCAAATACATTCTTTAAAGCTAATTGAATCAAATGAAAGTCAAACCCATTCAAACAAAGCTATTTGAATCAAATGAAAGTTAAATACATTCTACAAAGCTAATTGTATCAAATGAAAGTCAAACACATTCAAAAAAAGCTATTTGAATCAAATTAAAGTCAAACACATTCAAACAAAGCAATTTAAATCAAATGGAAGTGAAATGCATTCTACAAAGCTAATTGAATCACATGAAAGTCAAACACATTTAAACAAATCTATTTGAATCAAATGTAAGTCAAATACATTCTACAAAGCTAATTCAATCAAATGAAAGTCAAAAACATTCAAATAAAGCTATTTTAATCAAATGAAAGTCAAATACATTCTACAAAGCTAATTGAATCAAATGAAAGTCAAACACATTCAAACAAAGCTATTTGAATCTTATGAGAGTCAAATACATTCTACAAAGCTAATTGAATCAAATGAAAGTCAAACACATTCAAAGAAAGCTATTTGAATCAAATGAAAGTCAAACACATTCAAACAAAGTTATTTAAATCAAATGAAAGTGAAATGCATTTTACAAAGCTAATTGAATAAAATGAAAGTCAATCACATTCAAACAAAGCTATTTGAATCAAATGAGAGTCAAAAACATTCAAACAAAGCTAATTAAATTAAATAAAAGTCAAATACATTCTACAAAGCTAATTGAATCAAATGAAAGTAAAACACATTCAAACAAAGCTATTTAAATCAAATGATAGTCAAATACATTCTACAAAGCTAATTGAATCAATTGAAAGTCAAATACATTCTACAAAGCTAATTGAATCAAATGAAAGTCAAACACATTGAAACAAAGCTATTCAAATCAAATGAAAGTCAAATACATTCTACAAAGCTAATTGAATCAAATGAAAGTCAAAGACATTCCAACAAAGCTTTTTGAATAAAATGAAAGTCAAAGACATTCTTCAAAGCTAATTGAATCAAATGAAATTCAAACCCATTAAAAAAAAGCTATTTGAATCAAATGAGAGTCAAATACATTCTTCAAAGCTAATTGTATCAAATGACAGTCAAATACATTCTACAAAGCTAATTGTATCAAATGAAAGTCAAACACATTCAAATAAATTAATTTGAATCAGATGAAAGTCAAACACATTCAAACAAAGCAATTTAAATCAAATGAAAGTGAAATGCATTCTACAAAGCTAATTGAATCACATGAAAGTCAAACACATTCAAACAAAGCTATTTGAATCTAATGAAAATCAAATACATTTTACAAAGCTAATAGAATCAGATGAAAGTTAAACACATTCAAACATAGCTAATTGAATCAAATGAAAGTCAAACACATTCAAACAATGCTATTTGAATCAAATGAAAGTCAAACACATTTAAATAAAGCAATTTGAATCAATTAAAAGTCAAATACATTCTATAAAGCTAGTTGAATCAGATGAAAGTCAAATACATTCTACAAAGCTAATTGAATCAAATGAAAGTCAAAGACATTCAAACAAAGCTATTTGAATCAAAAGAAAGTCAAACACATTCAAACAAAGTTATTTAAATCAAATGAAAGTGAAATGCATTCTACAAAGCTAATTGAATCAAATGAAAGTCAAACATATTCAAACAAAGCTATTTGAATCAAATGAGAGTCAAATACATTCAAACAAAGCTAATTAAATCAAATAAAAGTCAAATACATTCTACAAAGCTAATTGAATCAAATGAAAGTCAAACTCATTCAAACAAAGCTATTTGAATCAAATGAAAGTGAAATACATTCTACAAGGCTAATTGAATCAAATGAAAGTCAAAGACATTCAAACAAAGCTATTTGAATCAAATAAGAGTCAAACACATTCAAACAAAGTTATTTGAATCAAATGAAAGTCAAATACATTCTACAAAGCTAATTGAATCAAATGAAAGTCAAACACATTCAAACAAAGCTATTTGAATCAAATGAAAGTTAAACACATTCAAACAAAGTTATTTAAATCAAATGGAAGTGAAATGCATTCTACAAAGCTAATTGAATCAAATGAAAGTCAAACAAATTAAATCAAAGCTATTTGAATCAAATGAGAGTCAAATACATTCAAAAAAGCTATTTGAATCAAATGAAAGTGATATACATTATATAAAGGTAATTGAATCAAATGAAAGTCAAACACATTCAAACAAAGCTATTTGAATCAAATGAAAGTCAAATACATTCTACAAAGCTAATTAAATTAGATGAAAGTCAATCACATTCAAACAAAGCTATTTGAATCAAATGAAAGTGAAATACATTCTACAAAGCTATTTGAATCAAATGAAAGTGATATACATTCTACAAAGGTAATTGAAGCAAATGAAAGTCAAACACATACAAATAAAGCTATTTGAATCAAATGAAAGTCAAACACATTCAAACAAAGCAATTTAAATCAAATGAAAGTGAAATGCATTCTACAAAGCTAATAGAATCACATGAAAGTCAAACACATTCAAACAAAGCTATTTGAATCAAATGAAAGTCAAATACATTCTACAAAGCTAATTAAATCAGATGAAAGTCAAACACATTCAAACAAAGCAATTTGAATCAAATGAAAGTCAAATACATTCTACAAAGCTAATTAAATCAGATGAAAGTCAAACACATTCAAACAAAGCTATTTGAATCAAATGAAAGTCAAATACATTCTACAAAGCTAATTAAATCAGATGAAAGTCAAACACATTCAAACAAAGCTATTTGAATTAAATGAAAGTCAAATACATTCTACAAAGCTAATTAAATCAAATGAATGTCAAACACATTCAAACAATGCTATTTCAATCAAATTAGAGTCAAATACATTCTACAAATCTAATTGAATCAAATGAAAGTCAAACACATTGAAACAGAGCTATTTAAATCAAATGAAAGTCAAATACATTCTACAAAGCTAATTAAATCAAATGAAAGTCAAACACATTCAAACAAAGCTTTTTGAATTAAATAAAAGTCAAACACATTAAAAAAAAGTTATTTAAATCAAATGAAAGTAAAATGCATTCTACAAAGCTAATTGAATCAAATGAAAGTCAAACAAATTAATTCAAAGCAATTTGAATCAAATGAGAGTCAAATACATTCAAACAAAGCTATTTGAATCAAATGAAATTGATATAAATTCTACAAAGCTAATTGAATCAAATGAAAGTCAAACACATTCAAACAAAGATTTTTGAATCAAATGAAAGTCAAACACATTAAAACAAGGTTATTTAAATCAAATGATAGTAAATGCATTCTACAAAGCTAATTGAATCAAATGAAAGTCAAACACATTCAAACAAAGCTATATGAATAAAATAAAGATGAAATACATTCTACAAAGCTAATTGAATCAAATGAAAGTCAAAGGCATTCAAACAAAGCTATTTGAATAAAATGAAAGTCAAATACATTCTTTAAAGCTAATTGAATCAAATGAAAGTCAAACCCATTCAAACAAAGCTATTTGAATCAAATGAAAGTTAAATACATTCTACAAAGCTAATTGTATCAAATGAAAGTCAAACACATTCAAAAAAAGCTATTTGAATCAAATTAAAGTCAAACACATTCAAACAAAGCAATTTAAATCAAATGGAAGTGAAATGCATTCTAAAAAGCTAATTGAATCACATGAAAGTCAAACACATTTAAACAAATCTATTTGAATCAAATGTAAGTCAAATACATTCTACAAAGCTAATTCAATCAAATGAAAGTCAAACACAT
This sequence comes from Chenopodium quinoa, assembly GCF_001683475.1. Lineage (NCBI taxonomy): Eukaryota > Viridiplantae > Streptophyta > Magnoliopsida > Caryophyllales > Amaranthaceae > Chenopodium > Chenopodium quinoa. The sequence continues at coordinate 171,047 of NW_018743321.1, forward strand.
TCAAATAAAGCTATTTTAATCAAATGAAAGTCAAATACATTCTACAAAGCTAATTGAATCAAATGAAAGTCAAACACATTCAAACAAAGCTATTTGAATCTTATGAGAGTCAAATACATTCTACAAAGCTAATTGAATCAAATGAAAGTCAAACACATTCAAAGAAAGCTATTTGAATCAAATGAAAGTCAAACACATTCAAACAAAGTTATTTAAATCAAATGAAAGTGAAATGCATTTTACAAAGCTAATTGAATAAAATGAAAGTCAATCACATTCAAACAAAGCTATTTGAATCAAATGAGAGTCAAAAACATCCAAACAAAGCTAATTAAATTAAATAAAAGTCAAATACATTCTACAAAGCTAATTGAATCAAATGAAAGTCAAACACATTAAAACAAAGCTATTTGAATCAAATGAAAGTCAAACACATTCAAACAAAGCTATTTGAATCAAATGAAAGTCAAATACATTCTACAAAGCTAATTGAATCAAATGAAAGTAAAACACATTCAAACAAAGCTATTTGAATCAAATGAAAATCAAACACATTCAAATAAAGCTATTTGAATCAAATGAAAGTCAAACACATTCAAACAAAGCAATTTAAATCAAATGAAAGTGAAATGCATTCTACAAAGCTAATTGAATCAAATGAAAGTAAAACACATTCCAACAAAGCTATTTGAATCAAATGAAAGTCAAACACATTCAAATAAAGCTATTTGAATCAATTGAAAGTCAAACACATTCAAACAAAAGCAATTTAAATCAAATGAAAGTGAAATGCATTCTACAAAGCTAATTAAATCAAAGAAAGTCAAATACATTCAAACAAAGCTATTTGAATCAAATAAGAGTCAAATAAATGACAACAAAGCCATTTGAGACAAATGAAAGTCAAATACATTCTACAAAGCTAATTAAATCAAATGAAAGTAAAACACATTCAAATAAAGCAATTTGAATCAAATGAAAGTCAAATACATTCTACAAAGCTAGTTGAATCAGATGAAAGTCAAATACAATTCTAAAAAGCTAATTGAATCAAATGAAAGTCAAAGACATTTAAACAAAGCTATTTAAATCAAATGAAAGTCAAACACATTCAAACAAAGTTATTTAAATCAAATGAAAGTGAAATGCATTCTACAAAGCTAATTAAATCAAAGAAAGTCAAATACATTCAAACAAAGCTATTTGAATCAAATAAGAGTCAAATAAATGACAACAAAGCCATTTGAGACAAATGAAAGTCAAATACATTCTACAAAGCTAATTAAATCGAATGAAAGTCAAACACATTCAAACAAAGTTATTTGAATCAAATGAAAGTCAAACACATTCAAACAAAGTTATTTAAATCAAATGAAAGTGAAATGCATTCTACAAAGCTAATTGAATAAAATGAAAGTCAAACACATTCAAACAAAGCTATTTGAATCAAATGAGAGTCAAATACATTCAAACAAAGCTAATTAAATCAAATAAAAGTCAAATACATTTTACAAAGCTATTTAAATCAAATGAAAGTAAGATGCATTTTACAAAACTAATTGAATAACATGAAAGTCAAATACATTCAAACAATACTATTTGAATCACATGAAGGTCAAATACATTCTACAAAGCTATTTAAATCAAATGAAAGTGAAATGCATTCTACAAAGCTAATTGAATCACATGAAAGTCAAACACATTCAAACAAAGCTATTTGAATCAAATGAAAATCAAATACATTCTACAAAGCTAATTGAATCAAATGAAAGTCAAACACATTCAAACAAAGCTATTTGAATCAAATGAAATTAAAATACAATCTACAAAGCTAATTAAATCAAATGAAAGTCAAACACATTCAAATAAAGCAATTTAAATCAAATGAAAGTCAAATACATTCTACAAAGCTAAGAATTAGATGAAAACCAAATACAATTCTACAAAGCTAATTGAATCAAATGAAAGTCAAAGACATTCAAACAAAGATATTTAAATCAAATGAAAGTCAAATAAATTCTACAAAGCTAATTGAATCAAATGAAAGTCAAACACATTCAAACAAAGCTTTATGAATCAAATAAAAGTCAAACACATTAAAACAAAGTTATTTAAATCAAATAATAGTAAAATGCATTCTACAAAGCTAATTGAATCAAATGAAAGTCAAAGACATTCAAACAAACCTATTTGAATCAAATGAGAGTCAAACACATTCAAACAAAGTTATTTGAATCAAATGAAAGTCAAATACATTCTACAAAGCTAATTGAATCAAATGAAAGTCAAACACATTCAAACAAAGCTATTTGAATCAAATAAAAGTCAAATACATTCAAACAAAGTTATTTAAATAAAATGGACGTGAAATGCATTCTACAAAGCTAATTGAATCAAATGAAAGTCAAACAAATTAAATCAAAGCTATTTGAATCAAATGAGAGTCAAATACATTCAAACAAAGCTATTTGAATCAAATGAAAGTGATATACATTCTACAAAGGTAATTGAATCAAATGAAAGTCAAACACATTCAAACAAAGCTATTTGAATCAAATGAAAATCAAATACATTCTACAAAGCTAATTAAATCAGATGAAAGTCAAACACATTCAAACAAAGCTATTTGAATCAAATAAAAGTCAAATACATTTTACAAAGCTATTTGAATAAAATGAAAGTGATATACATTCTACAAAGCTAATTGAATCAAATGAAAGTCAAACACATTCAAACAAAGCTATTTTAATCAAATGAAATTCAAATACATTCTACAAAGCTAATTAAATAAGATGAAAGTCAAACACATTCAAACAAAGCTATTTGAATCAAATGAAAGTCAAATACGTTCTACAAAGCTAATTAAATCAAAAGAATGTCAAACACATTCAAACAATGCTATTTGAATCAAATTAGAGTCAAATACATTCTACAAATCTAATTGAATCAAATGAAAGTCAAACACGTTGAAACAAAGCTATTTAAATCAAATGAAAGTCAAATACATTTTACAAAGCTAATTGAATCAAATGAAAGTCAAACACATTCAAACGAAGCTTTTTGAATCAAATAAAGATGAAATACATTCTACAAAGCTAATTGAATCAAATGAAAGTCAAAGACATTCAAACAAAGCTATTTGAATAAAATGAAAGTCAAATACATTCTTCAAAGCTAACAAATGAAAGTCAAACCCATTCAAACAAAGCTATTTGAATCAAATGAAAGTCAAATACATTCTACAAAGCTAATTGTATCAAATGAAAGTCAAATACATTCAAATAAAGCTATTTGAATCAAACTAAAGTCAAACACATTCAAACAAAGCAATTTAAATCAAATGGAAGTGATATGCATTCTACAAAGTTAATTGAATCAAATGAAAGTCAAACACATTCAAACAAAGCTATTTGAATCAAATGAAAGTTAAACACATTCAAACAAAGTTATTTAAATAAAATGGACGTGAAATGCATTCTACAAAGCTAATTGAATCAAATGAAAGTCAAACAAATTAAATCAAAGCTATTTGAATCAAATGAGAGTCAAATACATTCAAACAAAGCTATTTGAATCAAATGAAAGTGATATACATTCTACAAAGGTAATTGAATCAAATGAAAGTCAAACAAATTCAAATTAAGCTATTTGAATCAAATGAAAATCAAATACATTCTACAAAGCTAATTAAATCAGATGAAAGTCAAACACATTCAAACAAAGCTATTTGAATCAAATAAAAGTCAAATACATTTTACAAAGCTATTTGAATAAAATGAAAGTGATATACATTCTACAAAGGTAATTGAATCAAATGAAAGTCAAACACATTCAAACAAAGCTATTTTAATCAAATGAAATTCAAATACATTCTACAAAGCTAATTAAATAAGATGGAAGTCAAACACATTCAAACAAAGCTATTTGAATCAAATGAAAGTCAAATACATTCTACAAAGCTAATTAAATCAAAAGAATGTCAAACACATTCAAACAATGCTATTTGAATCAAATTAGAGTCAAATACATTCTACAAATCTAATTGAATCAAATGAAAGTCAAACACGTTGAAACAAAGCTATTTAAATCAAATGAAAGTCAAATACATTCTACAAAGCTAATTGAATCAAATGAAAGTCAAACACATTCAAACGAAGCTTTTTGAATCAAATAAAGATGAAATACATTCTACAAAGCTAATTGAATCAAATGAAAGTCAAAGACATTCAAACAAAGCTATTTGAATAAAATGAAAGTCAAATACATTCTTCAAAGCTAACAAATGAAAGTCAAACCCATTCAAACAAAGCTATTTGAATCAAATGAAAGTCAAATACATTCTACAAAGCTAATTGTATCAAATGAAAGTCAAATACATTCAAATAAAGCTATTTGAATCAAACTAAAGTCAAACACATTCAAACAAAGCAATTTAAATCAAATGGAAGTGATATGCATTCTACAAAGCTAATTGAATCACATGAAAGTCAAACACATTCAAACAAATCTATTTGAATCAAATGTAAGTCAAATACATTCTACAAAGCTAATTCAATCAAATGAAAGTCAAACACATTCAAACAAACCTATTTGAATCAAATGAAAGTCAAATACAATCTACAAAGCTAATTAATTCAAATGAAAGTCAAACACATTCAAATAAAGCAATTTGAATTAAATGAAAGTCAAATACATTCTACAAAGCTAGTTGAATCAGATGAAAGTCAAATACAATTCTAAAAAGCTAATTGAATCAAATGAAAGTCAAAGACATTCAAACAAAGCTATTTAAATCAAATGAAAGTCAAACACATTCTAACAAAGTTATTTAAATCAAATTAAATTGAAATGCATTATACAAACCTAATTGAATAAAATGAAAGTCAAATACATTCAAACAAAGCTATTTAAATCAAATAAGAGTCAAATAAATGACAACAAAGCCATTTGAAACAAATGAAAGTCAAATACATTCTACAAAGCTAATTGAACCGAATGAAAATCAAACACATTCAAACAAAGTTATTTGAATCAAATGAAAGTCTATGACATTCAAACAAAGCTAATTAAATCAAATAAAAGTCAAATACACTCTACAAAGCTAATTGAATCAAATGAAAGTCAAACACATTCAAACAAAGCTATTTGAATCAAATGAAAATCAAATACATTCAAACAAAGCTAATTAAATAAAATAAAAGTCAAATACCTTCTAAAAAGCTAATTGAATCAAACGAAAGTCAAACACATTCAAACAAAGCTATTTGATTCAAATGAAAGTTACATACATTCTACAAAGCTAATTGAATCAAATGAAAGTCAAACACATTCAAAGAAAGCTATTTGAATCAAATGAAAGTCAAAAACATTCAAACAAAGTTATTTGAATCAAATGAAAATCAAATACATTCAAACAAAGCTAATTAAATCAAATAAAAGTTAAATACCTTCTAAAAAGCTAATTGAATCAAATGAAAGTCAAACACATTCAAACAAAGCTATTTGATTCAAATGAAAGTCACATACATTCTACAAAGCTAATTGAATCAAATAAAAGTCAAACACATTCAAACAAAGCTATTTGAATCTTATGAGAGTCAAATACATTCTACAAAGCTAATTGAATCAAATGAAAGTCAAACACATTCAAAGAAAGCTATTTGAATCAAATGAAAGTCAAACACATTCAAACAAAGTTATTTAAATCAAATGGACGTGAAATGCATTCTACAAAGCTAATTGAATCAAATGAAAGTCAAACAAATTAAATCAAAGCTATTTGAATCAAATGAGAGTCAAATACATTCAAACAAAGTTAATTAAATCAAATGAAAGTTAAATACATTCTACAAAGCTAATTGAATCAAATGATAGTCAAACACATTCAAATAAAGCTATTTGAATCAAATGAGAGTTAAACACATTCAAAAAAAGCTATTTGAATCAAATTAAAGTCAAACACATTCAAACAAAGCAATTTAAATCAAATGGAAGTGAAATGCATTCTAAAAAGCTAATTGAATCACATGAAAGTCAAACACATTTAAACAAATCTATTTGAATCAAATGTAAGTCAAATACATTCTACAAAGCTAATTCAATCAAATGAAAGTCAAACACATTCAAATAAAGCTATTTTAATCAAATGAAAGTCAAATACATTCTACAAAGCTAATTGAATCAAATAAAAGTCAAACACATTCAAACAAAGCTATTTGAATCTTATGAGAGTCAAATACATTCTACAAAGCTAATTGAATCAAATGAAAGTCAAACACATTCAAAGAAAGCTATTTGAATCAAATGAAAGTCAAACACATTCAAACAAAGTTATTTAAATCAAATGAAAGTGAAATGCATTTTACAAAGCTAATTGAATAAAATGAAAGTCAAACACATTCAAACAAAGCTATTTGAATCAAATGAGAGTAAAAAACATTCAAACAAAGCTAATTAAATTAAATAAAAGTCAAATACATTCTACAAAGCTAATTGAGTTAAATGAAAGTCAAACACATTAAAACAAAGCTATTTGAATCAAATGAAAGTCAAACACATTCAAACAAAGCTATTTGAATCAAATGAAAGTCAAATACATTCTACAAAGCTAATTGAATCAAATGAAAGTAAAACACATTCAAACAAAGCTATTTGAATCAAATGAAAGTCAAACACATTCAAATAAAGCTATTTGAATCAAATGAAAGTCAAACACATTCAAACAAAGCAATTTAAATCAAATGAAAGTTAAATGCATTCTACAAAGCTAATTGAATCAAATGAAAGTAAAACACATTCAAACAAAGTTATTTGAATCAAATGAAAGTCAAACACATTCAAATAAAGCTATTTGAATCAAATGAAAGTCAAACACATTCAAACAAAGCAATTTAAATCAAATGAAAGTGAAATGCATTATACAAAGCTAATTGAATCACATGAAAGTCAAACATAATCAAACAAAGCTATTTGAATCAAATGAAAATCAAATACATTCTACAAAGCTAATTCAATCAAATGAAAGTCAAACACATTCAAACAAAGCTATTTGAATCAAATGAAAGTAAAATACAATCTACAAAGCTAATTAAATCAAATGAAAGTCAAACACATTCAAATAAAGCAATTTGAATCAAATGAAAGTCAAATACATTCTACAAAGCTAGTTGAATCAGATGAAAGTCAAATACAATTCTACAAAGCTAATTGAATCAAATGAAAGTCAAAGACATTCAAACAAAGCTATTTAAATCAAATGAAAGTCAAATACATTCTACAAAGCTAATTGAATCAAATGAAAGTCAAACACATTCAAACAAAGCTTTTTGAATCAAATAAAAGTCAAACACATTAAAACAAAGTTATTTAAATCAAATAAAAGTCAAATACACTCTACAAAGCTAATTGAATCAAATGAAAGTCAAACACATTCAAACAAAGCTATTTGAATCAAATGAAAATCAAATACATTCAAACAAAGCTAATTAAATAAAATAAAAGTCAAATACCTTCTAAAAAGCTAATTGAATCAAATGAAAGTCAAACACATTCAAACAAAGCTATTTTAATCAAATGAAATTCAAATACATTCTACAAAGCTAATTAAATAAGATGAAAGTCAAACACATTCAAACAAAGCTATTTGAATCAAATGAAAGTCAAATACATTCTACAAAGCTAATTAAATCAAAAGAATGTCAAACACATTCAAACAATGCTATTTGAATCAAATTAGAGTCAAATACATTCTACAAATCTAATTGAATCTAATGAAAGTCAAACACGTTGAAACAAAGCTATTTAAATCAAATGAAAGTCAAACACATTCTACAAAGCTAATTGAATCAAATGAAAGTCAAACACATTCAAACAAAGCTTTTTGAATCAAATAAAGATGAAATACATTCTACAAAGCTAATTGAATCAAATGAAAGTCAAAGACATTCAAACAAAGCTATTTGAATAAAATGAAAGTCAAATACATTCTTCAAAGCTAACAAATGAAAGTCAAACCCATTCAAACAAAGCTATTTGAATCAAATGAAAGTTAAATACATTCTACAAAGCTAATTGTATCAAATGAAAGTCAAATACATTCAAATAAAGCTATTTGAATCAAACTAAAGTCAAACACATTCAAACAAAGCAATTTAAATCAAATGGAAGTGATATGCATTCTACAAAGCTAATTGAATCACATGAAAGTCAAACACATTCAAACAAATCTATTTGAATCAAATGTAAGTCAAATACATTCTACAAAGCTAATTCAATCAAATGAAAGTCAAACACATTCAAACAAACCTATTTGAATCAAATGAAAGTCAAATACAATCTACAAAGCTAATTAATTCAAATGAAAGTCAAACACATTCAAATAAAGCAATTTGAATTAAATAAAAGTCAAATACATTCTACAAAGCTAGTTGAATAAGATGAAAGTCAAATACAATTCTAAAAAGCTAATTGAATCAAATGAAAGTCAAAGACATTCAAACAAAGCTATTTAAATCAAATGAAAGTCAAACACATTCTAACAAAGTTATTTTAATCAAATTAAAGTGAAATGCATTATACAAACCTAATTGAATCAAATGAAAGTCAAATACATTCAAACAAAGTTATTAAATCAAATAAGAGTCAAATAAATGACAACAAAGCCTTTTGAAACAAATGAAAGTCAAATACATTCTACAAAGCTAATTGAACCGAATGAAAATCAAACACATTCAAACAAAGTTATTTGAATCAAATGAAAGTCAAATACATTCAAACAAAGTTAATTAAATCAAATAAAAGTCAAATACACTCTACAAAGCTAATTGAATCAAATGAAAGTCAAACACATTCAAACAAAGCTATTTGAATCAAATGAAAATCAAATACATTCAAACAAAGCTAATTAAATAAAATAAAAGTCAAATACCTTCTAAAAAGCTAATTGAATCAAATGAAAGTCAAACACATTCAAACAAAGCTATTTGATTCAAATGAAAGTTACATACATTCTACAAAGCTAATTGAATCAAATAAAAGTCAAACACATTCAAACAAAGCTAATTAAATCAAATAAAAGTCAAATACAATTCTACAAAGCTAATTGAATCAAATGAAAGTCAAAGACATTCAAACAAAGCTATTTAAATCAAATGAAAGTCAAATACATTCTACAAAGCTAATTGAATCAAATGAAAGTCAAACACATTCAAACAAAGCTTTTTGAATCAAATAAAAGTCAAACACATTAAAACAAAGTTATTTAAATCAAATAAGAGTCAAATACTTGCAAACAAAGCCATTTGAAAAAAATGAAAGTCAAATACATTCTACAAAGCTAATTGAATCGAATGAAAGTCAAACACATTCAAACAAAGTTATTTAAATCAAATGAAAGTCAAACACATTCAAACAAAGCTATTTGATTCAAATGAAAGTCAAATACATTCTACAAAGCTAATTGAATCAAATAAAAGTCATACACATTCAAACAAACCTATTTGAATCACATGGGAGTCAAATACATTCTACAAAGCTAATTGAATCAAATGAAAGTCAAACACATTCAAAGAAAGCTATTTGAATCAAATGAAAGTCAAACACATTCAAACAAAGTTATTTAAATCAAATGAAAGTGAAATGCATTCTACAAAGCTAATTGAATAAAATGAAAGTCAAACACATTCAAACAAAGCTATTTGAATTAAATGAGAGTCAAATACATTCAAACAAAGCTAATTAAATCAAATGAAAGTCAAACACATTCAAAGAAAGCTATTTGAATCAAATGAAATTCAAAAACATTCAAACAAAGTTATTTGAATCAAATGAAAATCAAATACATTCAAACAAAGCTAATTAAATCAAATAAAAGTTAAATACCTTCTAAAAAGCTAATTGAATCAAATGAAAGTCAAACACATTCAAACAAAGCTATTTGATTCAAATGAAAGTCACATACATTCTACAAAGCTAATTGAATCAAATAAAAGTCAAACACATTCAAACAAAGCTATTTGAATCTTATGAGAGTCAAATACATTCTACAAAGCTAATTGAATCAAATGAAAGTCAAACACATTCAAAGAAAGCTATTTGAATCAAATGAAAGTCAAACACATTCAAACAAAGTTATTTAAATCAAATGAAAGTGAAATGCATTTTACAAAGCTAATTGAATAAAATGAAAGTCAAACACATTCAAACAAAGCTATTTGAATCAAATGAGAGTAAAAAACATTCAAACAAAGCTAATTAAATTAAATAAAAGTCAAATACATTCTACAAAGCTAATTGAGTTAAATGAAAGTCAAACACATTAAAACAAAGCTATTTGAATCAAATGAAAGTCAAACACATTCAAACAAAGCTATTTGAATCAAATGAAAGTCAAATACATTCTACAAAGCTAATTGAATCAAATGAAAGTAAAACACATTCTAACAAAGCTATTTGAATCAAATGAAAGTCAAACACATTCAAATAAAGCTATTTGAATCAAATGAAAGTCAAACACATTCAAACAAAGCAATTTAAATCAAATGAAAGTGAAATGCATTCTACAAAGCTAATTGAATCAAATGAAAGTAAAACACATTCAAACAAAGTTATTTGAATCAAATGAAAGTCAAACACATTCAAATAATGCTATTTGAATCAAATGAAAGTCAAACACATTCAAACAAAGCAATTTAAATCAAATGAAAGTGAAATGCATTCTACAAAGCTAATTGAATCACATGAAAGTCAAACACAATCAAACAAAGCTATTTGAATCAAATGAAAATCAAATACATTCTACAAAGCTAATTCAATCAAATGAAAGTCAAACACATTCAAACAAAGCTATTTGAATCAAATGAAAGTAAAATACAATCTACAAAGCTAATTAAATCAAATGAAAGTCAAACACATTCAAATAAAGCAATTTTAATCAAATGAAAGTCAAATACATTCTACAAAGCTAGTTGAATCAGATGAAAGTCAAATACAATTCTACAAAGCTAATTGAATCAAATGAAAGTCAAAGACATTCAAACAAAGCTATTTAAATCAAATGAAAGTCAAATACATTCTACAAAGCTAATTGAATCAAATGAAAGTCAAACACATTCAAACAAAGCTTTTTGAATCAAATAAAAGTCAAACACATTAAAACAAAGTTATTTAAATCAAATAAAAGTCAAATACACTCTACAAAGCTAATTGAATCAAATGAAAGTCAAACACATTCAAACAAAGCTATTTGAATCAAATGAAAATCAAATACATTCAAACAAAGCTAATTAAATAAAATAAAAGTCAAATACCTTCTAAAAAGCTAATTGAATCAAATGAAAGTCAAACACATTCAAACAAAGCTATTTGATTCAAATGAAAGTTACATACATTCTACAAAGCTAATTGAATCAAATGAAAGTCAAAGACATTCAAACAAAGCTATTTGAATAAAATGAAAGTCAAATACATTCTTCAAAGCTAACAAATGAAAGTCAAACCCATTCAAACAAAGCTATTTGAATCAAATGAAAGTCAAATACATTCTACAAGGCTAATTGTATCAAATGAAAGTCAAATACATTCAAATAAAGCTATTAGAATCAAACTAAAGTCAAACACATTCAAACAAAGCAATTTAAATCAAATGGAAGTGATATGCATTCTACAAAGCTAATTGAATCACATGAAAGTCAAACACATTCAAACAAATCTATTTGAATCAAATGTAAGTCAAATACATTCTACAAAGCTAATTCAATCAAATGAAAGTCAAACACATTCAAACAAACCTATTTGAATCAAATGAAAGTCAAATACAATCTACAAAGCTAATTAATTCAAATGAAAGTCAAACACATTCAAATAAAGCAATTTGAATTAAATGAAAGTCAAATACATTCTACAAAGCTAGTTGAATCAGATGAAAGTCAAATACAATTCTAAAAAGCTAATTGAATCAAATGAAAGTCAAAGACATTCAAACAAAGCTATTTAAATCAAATGAAAGTCAAACACATTCTAACAAAGTTATTTAAATCAAATTAAAGTGAAATGCATTATACAAACCTAATTGAATCAAATGAACGTCAAATAAATTCAAACAAAGCTATTTAAATCAAATAAGAGTCAAATAAATGACAACAAAGCCATTTGAAACAAATGAAAGTCAAATACATTCTACAAAGCTAATTGAACCGAATGAAAATCAAACACATTCAAACAAAGTTATTTGAATCAAATGAAAGTCAATTACATTCAAACAAAGCTAATTAAATCAAATAAAAGTCAAATACACTCTACAAAGCTAATTGAATCAAATGAAAGTCAAACACATTCAAACAAAGCTATTTGAATCAAATGAAAATCAAATACATTCAAACAAAGCTAATTAAATAAAATAAAAGTCAAATACCTTCTAAAAAGCTAATTGAATCAAACGAAAGTCAAACACATTCAAACAAAGCTATTTGATTCAAATGAAAGTTACATACATTCTACAAAGCTAATTGAATCAAATAAAAGTCAAACACATTCAAACAAAGCTAATTAAATCAAATAAAAGTCAAATACAATTCTACAAAGCTAATTGAATCAAATGAAAGTCAAAGACATTCAAACAAAGCTATTTAAATCAAATGAAAGTCAAATACATTCTACAAAGCTAATTGAATCAAATGAAAGTCAAACACATTCAAACAAAGCTTTTTGAATCAAATAAAAGTCAAACACATTAAAACAAAGTTATTTAAAATCAAATAAGAGTCAAATACTTGCAAACAAAGCCATTTGAAAAAAAATGAAAGTCAAATACATTCTACAAAGCTAATTGAATCGAATGAAAGTCAAACACATTCAAACAAAGTTATTTAAATCAAATGAAAGTCAAACACATTCAAACAAAGCTATTTGATTCAAATGAAAGTCAAATACATTCTACAAAGCTAATTGAATCAAATAAAAGTCAAACACATTCAAACAAACCTATTTGAATCACATGGGAGTCAAATACATTCTACAAAGCTAATTGAATCAAATGAAAGTCAAACACATTCAAAGAAAGCTATTTGAATCAAATGAAAGACAAACACATTCAAACAAAGTTATTTAAATCAAATGAAAGTGAAATGCATTCTACAAAGCTAATTGAATAAAATGAAAGTCAAACACATTCAAACAAAGCTATTTGAATTAAATGAGAGTCAAATACATTCAAACAAAGCTAATTAAATCAAATGAAAGTCAAACACATTCAAACAAAGCAATTTAAATCAAATGGAAGTGATATGCATTCTACAAAGCTAATTGAATCAAATGAAAGTCAAACACATTCAAACAAAGCTATTTGAATCAAATGAAAGTTAAACACATTCAAACAAAGTTATTTAAATAAAATGGACGTGAAATGCATTCTACAAAGCTAATTGAATCAAATGAAAGTCAAACAAATTAAATCAAAGCTATTTGAATCAAATGAGAGTCAAATACATTCAAACAAAGCTATTTGAATCAAATGAAAGTGATATACATTCTACAAAGGTAATTGAATCAAATGAAAGTCAAACACATTCAAACAAAGCTATTTGAATCAAATGAAAGTCAAATACATTCTACAAAGCTAATTAAATCAGATGAAAGTCAAACACATTCAAACAAAGCTATTTGAATCAAATGAAAGTCAAATACATTCTACAAAGCTAATTAAATTAAACGAATGTCAAACACATTCAAACAATGCTATTTGAATCAAATTAGAGTCAAATACATTCTACAAATCTAATTGAATCAAATGATAGTCAAACACATTGAAACAAAGCTATTTAAATCAAATGAAAGTCAAATACATTCTACAAAGCTAATTGAATCAAATGAAAGTCAAACACATTCAAACAAAGCTTTTTGAATCAAATAAAAGTTAAACACATTAAAACAAAGTTATTTAAATCAAATGAAAGTAAAATGCATTCTACAAAGCTAATTGAATCAAATGAAAGTGAAATAAATTAAATCAAAGCAATTTGAATCAAAAGAGAGTCAAATAAATTCAAACAAATCTATTTGAATCAAATGAAATTGATATAAATTCTACAAAGCTAATTGAATCAAATGAAAGTCAAACACATTCAAACAAAGCTTTTTGAATCAAATGAAAGTCAAAAACATTAAAACAAGGTTATTTAAATCAAATGAAAGTGAAATGCATTTTACAAAGCTAATTGAATAAAATGAAAGTCAAACACATTCAAACAAAGCTATTTGAATCAAATGAAAATCAAATATATTCTGCAAAGCTAATTGAATCAAATGAAAGTCAAACACATTCAAACAAAGCTATTTGAATCAAATGAAAGTAAAATACAATCTACAAAGCTAATAAAATCAAATGAAAGTCAATCACATTCAAATAAAGCAATTAGAATCAAATGAAAGTCAAATACATTCTACAAAGCTAGTTGAATCAGATGAAAGTCAAATACAATTCTACAAAGCTAATTGAATCAAATGAAAGTCAAAGACATTCAAACAAAGCTATTTAAATCAAATGAAAGTCAAATACATTCTACAAAGCTAATTGAATCAAATGAAAGTCAAACACATTCAAACAAAGCTTTTTGAATCAAATAAAAGTCAAACACATTAAAACAAAGTTATTTAAATCAAATAAGAGTCAAATACTTGCAAACAAAGCCATTTGAAAAAAATGAAAGTCAAATACATTCTACAAAGCTAATTGAATCGAATGAAAGTCAAACACATTCAAACAAAGTTATTTGAATCAAATGAAAGTCAAACACATTCAAACAAAGCTATTTGGTTCAAATGAAAGTCAAATACATTCTACAAAGCTAATTGAATCAAATAAAAGTCAAACACATTCAAACAAACCTATTTGAATCACATGAGAGTCAAATACATTCTACAAAGCTAATTGAATCAAATGAAAGTCAAACACAATCAAAGAAAGCTATTTGAATCAAATGAAAGTCAAACACTTCAAAACAAAGTTCTTTAAATCAAATGAAAGTGAAATGCATTCTACAAAGCTAATTGAATAAAATGAAAGTCAAACACATTCAAACAAAGCTATTTGAATTAAATGAGAGTAAAATACTTTCAAACAAAGCTAATTAAAACAAATAAAAGTCAAATACATTCTACAAAGCTAATTAAATCAAATGAAAGTCAATCACATTAAAACAAAGCTATTTGAATCAAATGAAAGTTAAACACATTCAAACAAAGTTATTTAAATCAAATGGACGTGAAATGCATTCTACAAAGCTAATTGAATCAAATGAAAGTCAAACAAATTAAATCAAAGCTATTTGAATCAAATGAGAGTCAAATACATTCAAACAAAGCTATTTGAATCAAATGAAAGTGATATACATTCTACAAAGGTAATTGAATCAAATGAAAGTCAAACACATTCAAACAAAGCTATTTGAATCAAATGAAAGTCAAATACATTCTACAAAGCTAATTGAATCAAATGAAAGTCAAAGACATTCAAACAAAGCTATTTGAATCAAATGAGAGTCAAACACATTCAAACAAAGTTATTTGAATCAAATGACAGTCAAATTCATTCTACAAAGCTAATTGAATCAAATGAAAGTCAAACACATTCAAACAAAGCTATTTGAATCAAATGAAAATCAAATACATTTTACAAAGCTAATAGAATCAGATGAAAGTTAAACACATTCTAACATAGCTAATTGAATCAAATGAAAGTCAAACACATTCAAACAATGCTATTTGAATCAAATGAAAGTCAAACACATTCAAATAAAGCAATTTGAATCAATTGAAAGTGAAATGCATTCTACAAAGCTAATTGAATCAAATGAAAGTCAAACATATTCAAACAAAGCTATTTGAATCAAATGAGAGTCAAATACATTCAAACAAAGCTAATTAAATCAAATAAAAGTCAAATACATTCTACAAAGCTAATTGAATCAATTGAAAGTCAAACACATTCAAACAAAGCTATTTAAATCAAATGAAAGTCAAATTCATTCTACAAAGCTTATTGAATCAAATGAAAGTCAAACACATTCAAACAAAGCTATTTGAATCAAATGAAAGTTAAACACATTCAAACAAAGTTATTTAAATCAAATGGACGTGAAATGCATTCTACAAAGCTAATTGAATCAAATGAAAGTCAAACAAATTAAATCAAAGTTATTTGAATCAAATGAGATTCAAATACATTCAAACAAAGCTATTTGAATCAAATGAAAGTGATATATATTCTACAAAGGTAATTGAATCAAATGAAAGTCAAACACATTCAAACAAAGCTATTTGAATTAAATGAAAGTCAAATACATTCTACAAAGCTAATTAATTTAGATGAAAGTCAATCACATTCAAACAAAGCTATTTGAATAAAATGAAAGTCAAATACATTCTACAAAGCTATTTGAATCAAATGAAAGTGATATACATTCTACAAAGGTAATTGAATCAAATGAAAGTCAAACACATTCAAACAAAGCTATTTGAATCAAATGAAAGTCAAATACATTCTACAAAGCTAATTAAATCAAACGAATGTCAAACACATTCAAACAATGCTATTTGAATCAAATTAGAGTCAAATACATTCTACAAATCTAATTGTTTCAAATGAAAGTCAAACACATTGAAACAAAGCTATTTAAATCAAATGATAGTAAAATGCATTCTACAAAGCTAATTGAATCAAATGAAAGTCAAAGACATTCAAACAAAGCTATTTGAATCAAATGAGAGTCAAACACATTCAAACAAAGTTATTTGAATCAAATGAAAGTCAAATACATTCTACAAAGCTAATTGAATCAAATGAAAGTCAAACACATTCAAACAAAGCTATTTGAATCAAATGAAAGTTAAACACATTCAAACAAAGTTATTTAAATCAAATGGACGTGAAATGCATTCTACAAAGCTAATTGAATCAAATGAAAGTCAAACAAATTAAATCAAAGCTATTTGAATCAAATGAGAGTCAAATACATTCAAACAAAGCTATTTGAATCAAATGAAAGTGATATACATTCTACAAAGGTAATTGAATCAAATGAAAGTCAAACACATTCAAACAAAGCTATTTGAATCAAATGAAAGTGAAATACATTCTACAAAGCTAATTGAATCAAGTGAAAGTCAAAGACATTCAAACAAAGCTATTTGAATCAAATGAGAGTCAAACACATTCAAACAAAGTTATTTGAATCAAATGACAGTCAAATTCATTCTACAAAGCTAATTGAATCAAATGAAAGTCAAACACATTCAAACAAAGCTATTTGAATCAAATGAAAGTTAAACACATTCAAACATAGTTATTTAAATCAAATGGACGTGAAATGCATTCTACAAAGCTAATTGAATTAAATGAAAGTCAAACAAATTAAATCAAAGCTATTTGAATCAAATGAGAGTCAAATACATTCAAACAAAGCTATTTGAATCAAATGAAAGTGATATACATTCTACAAAGGTAATTGAATCAAATGAAAGTCACACACATTCAAACAAAGCTATTTGAATCAAATGAAAGTCAAATACATTCAACAAAGCTAATTAAATTAGATGAAAGTCAATCACATTCAAACAAAGCTATTTGAATCAAATGAAAGTCAAATACATTCTACAAAGCTAATTGAATCAAATGAAAGTAAAACACATTCAAACAAAGCTATTTGAATCAAATGAAAGTCAAACACATTCAAATAAAGCTATTTGAATCAAATGAAAGTCAAACAAATTCAAACAAAGCAATTTAAATCAAATGAAAGTGAAATGCATTCTACAACGCTAATTGAATCACATGAAAGTCAAACACAATCAAACAAAGCTATTTGAATCAAATGAAAATCAAATACATTCTACAAAGCTAATTCAATCAAATGAAAGTCAAACACATTCAAACAAAGCTATTTGAATCAAATGAAAGTAAAATACAATCTAAAAAGCTAATTAAATCAAATGAAAGTCAAACACATTCAAATAAAGCAATTTGAATCAAATGAAAGTCAAATACATTCTACAAAGCAAGTTGAATCAGATGAAAGTCAAATACAATTCTACAAAGCTAATTGAATCAAATGAAAGTCAAAGACATTTAAACAAAGCTATTTAAATCAAATGAAAGTCAAATGCATTCTACAAAGCTAATTGAATCAAATGAAAGTCAAACACATTCAAACAAAGCTTTTTGAATCAAATAAAAGTCAAACACATTAAAACAAAGTTATTTAAATCAAATAAGAGTCAAATACTTGCAAACAAAGCCATTTGAAAAAAATGAAAGTCAAATACATTCTACAAAGCTAATTGAATCGAATGAAAGTCAAACACATTCAAACAAAGTTATTTGAATCAAATGAAAGTCAAACACATTCAAACAAAGCTATTTGATTCAAATGAAAGTCAAATACATTCTACAAAGCTAATTGAATCAAATAAAAGTCAAACACATTCAAACAAACCTATTTGAATCACATGAGAGTCAAATACATTCTACAAAGCTAATTGAATCAAATGAAAGTCAAACACATTCAAGGAAAGCTATTTGAATCAAATGAAATCAAACACATTCAAACAAAGTTATTTAAATCAAATGAAAGTGAAATGCATTCGACAAAGCTAATTGAATAAAATGAAAGTCAAACACATTCAAACAAAGCTATTTGAATCAAATGAAAGTCAAACACATTCAAACAAAGTTATTTGAATCAAATGAAAATCAAATACATTTTACAAAGCTAATAGAATCAGATGAAAGTTAAACACATTCAAACATAGCTAATTGAATCAAATGAAAGTCAAACACATTCAAACAATGCTATTTGAATAAAATGAAAGTCAAACACATTCAAATAAAGCAATTTGAATCAATTGAAAGTCAAATACATTCTACAAAGCTAGTTGAATCAGATGAAAGTCAAATACATTCTACAAAGCTAATTGAATCAAATGAAAGTCAAAGACATTCAAACAAAGCTATTTGAATCAAAAGAAAGTCAAACACATTCAAACAAAGTTATTTAAATCAAATGAAAGTGAAATGCATTCTACAAAGCTAATTGAATCAAATGAAAGTCAAACACATTCAAACAAAGCTATTTGAATCAAATGAGAGTCAAATACATTCAAACAAAGCTAATTAAATCAAATAAAAGTCAAATACATTCTACAAAGCTAATTGAATCAAATGAAAGTCAAACACATTCAAACAAAGCTATTTGAATCAAATGAAAGTCAAATACATTCTACAAAGCTAATTGAATCAAATGAAAGTCAAAGACATTCAAACAAAGCTCTTTGAATCAAATGAGAGTCAAACACATTCAAACAAAGTTATTTGATTCAAATGAAAGTCAAATTCATTCTACAAAGCTAATAGAATCAAATGAAAGTCAAACACATTCAAACAAAGCTATTTGAATCAAATGAAAGTTAAACACATTTAAACAAAGTTATTTAAATCAAATGGACGTGAAATGCATTCTACAAAGCTAATTGAATCAAATGAAAGTCAAACAAATTAAATCAAAGCTATTTGAATCAAATGAGAGTCAAATACATTCAAACAAAGCTATTTGAATCAAATGAAAGTGATATACATTCTACAAAGGTAATTGAATCAAATGAAAGTCAAACACATTCAAACAAAGCTATTTGAATCAAATGAAAGTGAAATACATTCTACAAAGCTAATTAAATCAGATGAAAGTCAAACACATTCAAACAAAGCTATTTGAATCAAATGAAAGTCAAATACATTCTACAAAGCTAATTAAATTAAACGAATGTCAAACACATTCAAACAATGCTACTTGAATCAAATTAGAGTCAAATACATTCTACAAATCTAATTGAATCAAATGATAGTCAAACACATTGAAACAAAGCTATTTAAATCAAATGAAAGTCAAATTCATTCTACAAAGCTTATTGAAGCAAATGAAAGTCAAAAACATTCAAACAAAGCTATTTGAATCAAATGAAAGTTAAACACATTCAAACAAAGTTATTTAAATCAAATGGACGTGAAATGCATTCTACAAAGCTAATTGAATCAAATGAAAGTCAAACAAATTAAATCAAAGTTATTTGAATCAAATGAGAGTCAAATACATTCAAACAAAGCTATTTGAATCAAATGAAAGTGATATATATTCTACAAAGGTAATTGAATCAAATGAAAGTCAAACACATTCAAACAAAGCTATTTGAATCAAATGAAAGTCAAATACATTCTACAAAGCTAATTAAATTAGATGAAAATCAATCACATTCAAACAAAGCTATTTGAATCAAATGAAAGTCAAATACATTCTACAAAGCTATTTGAATCAAATGAAAGTGATATACATTCTACAAAGGTAATTGAATCAAATGAAAGTCAAACACATTCAAACAAAGCTATTTGAATCAAATGAAAGTCAAATACATTCTACAAAGCTAATTAAATCAAACGAATGTCAAACACATTCAAACAATGCTATTTGAATCAAATTAGAGACAAATACATTCTACAAATCTAATTGAATCAAATGAAAGTCAAACACATTGAAACAAAGCTATTTAAATCAAATGAAAGTCAAATACATTCTACAAAGCTAATTGAATCAAATGAAAGTCAAACACATTCAAACAAAGCTTTTTGAATCAAATGAAAGGCAAACACATTAAAACAAGGTTATTTAAATCAAATGATAGTAAAATGCATTCTACAAAGCTAATTGAATCAAATGAAAGTCAAAGACATTCAAACAAAGCTATTTGAATCAAATGAGAGTCAAACACATTCAAACAAAGTTATTTGAATCAAATGAAAGTCAAATACATTCTACAAAGCTAATTGAATCAAATGAAAGTCAAACACATTCAAACAAAGCTATTTGAATCAAATGAAAGTTAAACACATTCAAACAAAGTTATTTAAATCAAATGGACGTGAAATGCATTCTACAAAGCTAATTGAATCAAATGAAAGTCAAACAAATTAAATCAAAGCTATTTGAATCAAATGAGAGTCAAATACATTTAAACAAAGCTATTTGAATCAAATGAAAGTGATATACATTCTACAAAGGTAATTGAATCAAATGAAAGTCAAACACATTCAAACAAAGCTATTTGAATCAAATGAAAGTCAAATACATTCTACAAAGCTAATTGAATCAAATGAAAGTCAAAGACATTCAAACAAAGCTATTTGAATCAAATGAGAGTCAAACACATTCAAACAAAGTTATTTGAATCAAATGACAGTCAAATTCATTCTACAAAGCTAATTGAATCAAATGAAAGTCAAACACATTCAAACAAAGCTATTTGAATCAAATGAAAATCAAATACATTTTACAAAGCTAATAGAATCAGATGAAAGTTAAACACATTCTAACATAGCTAATTGAATCAAATGAAAGTCAAACACATTCAAACAATGCTATTTGAATCAAATGAAAGTCAAACACATTCAAATAAAGCAATTTGAATCAAAAGAGAGTCAAATAAATTCAAACAAAGCTAATTAAATCAAATAAAAGTCAAATACATTCTACAAAGCTAATTGAATCAAATGAAAGTCAAACACATTCAAACAAAGCTATTTAAATCAAATGAAAGTCAAATTCATTCTACAAAGCTTATTGAATCAAATAAAAGTCAAACACATTCAAACAAAGCTATTTGAATCAAATGAAAGTTAAACACATTCAAACAAAGTTATTTAAATCAAATGGACGTGAAATGCATTCTACAAAGCTAATTGAATCAAATGAAAGTCAAACAAATTAAATCAAAGTTATTTGAATCAAATGAGATTCAAATACATTCAAACAAAGCTATTTGAATCAAATGAAAGTGATATATATTCTACAAAGGTAATTGAATCAAATGAAAGTCAAACACATTCAAACAAAGCTATTTGAATCAAATGAAAGTCAAATACATTCTACAAAGCTAATTAAATTAGATGAAAGTCAATCACATTCAAACAAAGCTATTTGAATCAAATGAAAGTCAAATACATTCTACAAAGCTATTTGAATCAAATGAAAGTGATATACATTCTACAAAGGTAATTGAATCAAATGAAAGTCAAACACATTCAAACAAAGCTATTTGAATCAAATGAAAGTCAAATACATTCTACAAAGCTAATTAAATCAAACGAATGTCAAACACATTCAAACAATGCTATTTGAATCAAATTAGAGTCAAATACATTCTTCAAATCTAATTGAATCAAATGAAAGTCAAACACATTGAAACAAAGCTATTTAAATCAAATGAAAGTCAAATACATTCTACAAAGCTAATTGAATCAAATGAAAGTCAAACACATTCAAACAAAGCTTTTTGAATCAAATGAAAGGCAAACACATTAAAACAAGGTTATTTAAATCAAATGATAGTAAAATGCATTCTACAAAGCTAATTGAATCAAATGAAAGTCAAAGACATTCAAACAAAGCTATTTGAATCAAATGAGAGTCAAACACATTCAAACAAAGTTATTTGAATCAAATGAAAGTCAAATACATTCTACAAAGCTAATTGAATCAAATGAAAGTCAAACACATTCAAACAAAGCTATTTGAATCAAATGAAAGTTAAACACATTCAAACAAAGTTATTTAAATCAAATGGACGTGAAATGCATTCTACAAAGCTAATTGAATCAAATGAAAGTCAAACAAATTAAATCAAAGCTATTTGAATCAAATGAGA
This sequence comes from Chenopodium quinoa, assembly GCF_001683475.1. Lineage (NCBI taxonomy): Eukaryota > Viridiplantae > Streptophyta > Magnoliopsida > Caryophyllales > Amaranthaceae > Chenopodium > Chenopodium quinoa. The sequence goes on from NW_018743321.1 coordinate 193,787, forward strand.
GTCAAATACATTCAAACAAAGCTATTTGAATCAAATGAAAGTGATATACATTCTACAAAGGTAATTGAATCAAATGAAAGTCAAACACATTCAAACAAAGCTATTTGAATCAAATGAAAGTCAAATACATTCTACAAAGCTAATTGAATCAAATGAAAGTCAAAGACATTCAAACAAAGCTATTTGAATCAAATGAGAGTCAAACACATTCAAACAAAGTTATTTGAATCAAATGACAGTCAAATTCATTCTACAAAGCTAATTGAATCAAATGAAAGTCAAACACATTCAAACAAAGCTATTTGAATCAAATGAAAGTCAAACACATTCAAACAAAGCTATTTGATTTAAATGAAAGTCAAATACATTCTACAAAGCTAATTGAATCAAATAAAAGTCAAACACATTCAAACAAACCTATTTGAATTACATGAGAGTCAAATACATTCTACAAAGCTAATTGAATCAAATGAAATTCAAACACAATCAAAGAAAGCGATTTGAATCAAATGAAAGTCAAACACTTTCAAACAAAGTTCTTTAAATCAAATGAAAGTGAAATGCATTCTACAAAGCTAATTGAATAAAATGAAAGTCAAACACATTCAAACAAAGCTATTTGAATTAAATGAGGGTCAAATACATTCAAACAAAGCTAATTAAAACAAATAAAAGTCAAATACATTCTACAAAGCTAATTAAATCAAATGAAAGTCAAACACATTAAAACAAAGCTATTTGAATCAAATGAAAGTCAAACACATTCAAACAAAGTTATTTGAATCAAATGAAAATCAAATACATTTTACAAAGCTAATAGAATCAGATGAAAGTTAAACACATTCAAACATAGCTAATTGAATCAAATGAAAGTCAAATACATTCTACAAAGCTAATTGAATCAAATGAAAGTCAAACACATTCAAAGAAAGCTATTTGAATCAAATGAAAGTCAAACACATTCAAACAAAGTTATTTAAATCAAATGAAAGTGAAATGCATTCTACAAAGCTAATTGAATAAAATGAAAGTCAAACACATTTAAACAAAGCTATTTGAATTAAATGAGAGTCAAATACATTCAAACAAAGCTAATTAAATCAAATAAAAGTCAAATACATTCTACAAAGCTAATTAAATCAAATGAAAGTCAAACACATTAAAACAAAGCTATTTGAATCAAATGAAAGTCAAACACATTCAAACAAAGTTATTTGAATCAAATGAAAATCAAATACATTTTACAAAGCTAACAGAATCAGATGAAAGTTAAACACATTCTAACATAGCTAATTGAATCAAATAAAAGTCAAACACATTCAAACAATGCTATTTGAATCAAATGAAAGTCAAACACATTCAAATAAAGAAATTTGAATCAATTGAAAGTGAAATGCATTCTACAAAGCTAATTGAATCAAATGAAAGTCAAACATATTCAAACAAAGATATTTGAATCAAATGAGAGTCAAATACATTCAAACAAAGCTAATTAAATCAAATAAAAGTCAAATACATTCTACAAAGCTAATTGAATCAAATGAAAGTCAAACACATTCAAACAAAGCTATTTAAATCAAATGAAAGTCAAATTCATTCTACAAAGCTTATTGAATCAAATGAAAGTCAAACACATTCAAACAAAGCTATTTGAATCAAATGAAAGTTAAACACATTCAAAAAAAGTTATTTAAATTAAATGGACGTGAAATGCATTCTACAAAGCTAATTGAATCAAATGAAAGTCAAACAAATTAAATCAAAGCTATTTGAATCAAATAAGAGTCAAATACATTCAAACAAAGCTATTTGAATCAAATCAAAGTGATATATATTCTACAAAGGTAATTGAATCAAATGAAAGTCAAACACATTCAAACAAAGCTATTTGAATCAAATGAAAGTCAAATACATTCTACAAAGCTAATTAAATTAGATGAAAGTCAATCCCATTCAAACAAAGCTATTTGAATCAAATGAAAGTCAAATACATTCTACAAAGCTATTTGAATCAAATGAAAGTGATATACATTCTACAAAGGTAATTGAATCAAATGAAAGTCAAACACATTCAAACAAAGCTATTTGAATCAAATGAAAGTCAAATACATTCTACAAAGCTAATTAAATCAGATGAAAGTCAAACACATTCAAACAAAGCTATTTGAATCAAATGAAAGTCAAATACATTCTACAAAGCTAATTAAATCAAACGAATATCAAACAAATTCAAACAATGCTATTTGAATCAAATTAGAGTCAAATACATTCTACAAATCTAATTGAATCAAATGAAAGTCAAACACATTGAAACAAAGCTATTTAAATCAAATGAAAGTCAAATACATTCTACAAAGCTAATTGAATCAAATGAAAGTCAAACACATTCAAACAAAGCTTTTTGAATCAAATGAAAGTCAAATACATTCTACAAAGCTAATTGAATCAAATGAAAGTCAAACACATTCAAACAAAGCTTTTTGAATCAAATGAAAGGCAAACACATTCAAACAAAGTTATTTGAATCAAATGAAAGTCAAATACATTCTACAAAGCTAATTGAATCAAATGAAAGTCAAACACATTCAAACAAAGCTATTTGAATCAAATGAAAGTTAAACACATTCAAACAAAGTTATTTAAATCAAATGGACGTGAAATGCATTCTACAAAGCTAATTGAATCAAATGAAAGTCAAACAAATTAAATCAAAGCTATTTGAATCAAATGAGAGTCAAATACATTCAAACAAAGCTATTTGAATCAAATGAAAGTGATATATATTCTACAAAGGTAATTGAATCAAATGAAAGTCAAACACATTCAAACAAAGCTATTTGAATCAAATGAAAGTCAAATACATTCTACAAAGCTAATTAAATCAGATGAAAGTCAATCACATTCAAACAAAGCTATTTGAATAAAATGAAAGTCAAATATATTCTACAAAGCTATTTGAATCAAGTGAAAGTGATATACATACTATAAAGGTAATTGAATCAAATGAAAGTCAAACACATTCAAACAAAGCTATTTGAATCAAATGAAAGTCAAATACATTCTACAAAGCTAATTAAATCAGATGAAAGTCAAACACATTCAAACAAAGCTATTTGAATCAAATGAAAGTCAAATACATTCTACAAAGCTAATTAAATCAAACGAATGTCAAACACATTCAAACATTGCTATTTGAATCAAATTAGAGTCAAATACATTCTACAAATCTAATTGAATCAAATGAAAGTCAAACACATTGAAACAAAGCTATTTAAATCAAATGAAAGTCAAATACATTCTACAAAGCTAATTGAATCAAATGAAAGTCAAACACATTCAAACAAAGCTTTTTGAATCAAATGAAAGTCAAATACATTCTACAAAGCTAATTGAATCAAATGAAAGTCAAACACATTCAAACAAAGCTTTTTGAATCAAATGAAAGGCAAACACATTAAAACAAGGTTATTTAAATCAAATGATAGTAAAATGCATTCTACAAAGCTAATTGAATCAAATGAAAGTCAAAGACATTCAAACAAAGCTATTTGAATCAAATGAGAGTCAAACACATTCAAACAAAGTCATTTGAATCAAATGAATGTCGAATACATTCTACAAAGCTAATTGAATCAAATGAAAGTCAAACACATTCAAATAAAGCTATTTGAATCAAATGAAAGTTAAACACATTCAAACAAAGTTATTTAAATCAAATGGACGTGAAATGCATTCTACAAAGCTAATTGAATCAAATGAAAGTCAAACAAATTAAATCAAAGCTATTTGAATCAAATGAGAGTCAAATACATTCAAACAAAGCTATTTGAATCAAATGAAAGTGATATACATTCTACAAAGGTAATTGAATCAAATGAAAGTCAAACACATTCAAACAAAGCTATTTGAATCATATGAAAGTCAAATACATTCTACAAAGCTAATTGAATCAAATGAAAGTCAAAGACATTTAAACAAAGCTATTTGAATCAAATGAGAGTCAAACACATTCAAACAAAGTTATTTGAATCAAATGACAGTCAAATTCATTCTACAAAGCTAATTGAATCAAATGAAAGTCAAACACATTCAAACAAAGCTATTTGAATCAAATGAAAGTTAAACACATTCAAACATAGTTATTTAAATCAAATGGACGTGAAATGCATTCTACAAAGCTAATTGAATTAAATGAAAGTCAAACAAATTAAATCAAAGCTATTTGAATCAAATGAGAGTCAAATACATTCAAACAAAGCTATTTGAATCAAATGAAAGTGATATACATTCTACAAAGGTAATTGAATCAAATGAAAGTCACACACATTCAAACAAAGCTATTTGAATAAAATGAAAGTCAAATACATTCAACAAAGCTAATTAAATTAGATGAAAGTCAATCACATTCAAACAAAGCTATTTGAATCAAATGAAAGTCAAATACATTCTACAAAGCTAATTGAATCAAATGAAAGTAAAACACATTCAAACAAAGCTATTTGAATCAAATGAAAGTCAAACACATTCAAATAAAGCTATTTGAATCAAATGAAAGTCAAACACATTCAAACAAAGCAATTTAAATCAAATGAAAGTGAAATGCATTCTACAAAGCTAATTGAATCAAATGAAAGTAAAACACATTCAAACAAAGCTATTTGAATCAAATGAAAGTCAAACACATTCAAATAAAGCTATTTGAATCAAATGAAAGTCAAACACATTCAAACAAAGCAATTTAAATCAAATGAAAGTGAAATGCATTCTACAACGCTAATTGAATCACATGAAAGTCAAACACAATCAAACAAAGCTATTTGAATCAAATGAAAATCAAATACATTCTACAAAGCTAATTCAATCAAATGAAAGTCAAACACATTCAAACAAAGCTATTTGAATCAAATGAAAGTAAAATACAATCTACAAAGCTAATTAAATCAAATGAAAGTCAAACACATTCAAATAAAGCAATTTGAATCAAATGAAAGTCAAATACATTCTAGAAAGCAAGTTGAATCACATGAAAGTCAAATACAATTCTACAAAGCTAATTGAATCAAATGAAAGTCAAAGACATTTAAACAAAGTTATTTAAATCAAATGAAAGTCAAATGCATTCTACAAAGCTAATTGAATCAAATGAAAGTCAAACACATTCAAACAAAGCTTTTTGAATCAAATAAAAGTCTAACACATTAAAACAAAGTTATTTAAATCAAATAAGAGTCAAATACTTGCAAACAAAGCCATTTGAAAAAAAATGAAAGTCAAATACATTCTACAAAGCTAATTGAATCGAATGAAAGTCAAACACATTCAAACAAAGTTATTTGAATCAAATGAAAGTCAAACACATTCAAACAAAGCTATTTGATTCAAATGAAAGTCAAATACATTCTACAAAGCTAATTGAATCAAAAAAAAGTCAAACACATTCAAACAAACCTATTTGAATCACATGAGAGTCAAATACATTCTACAAAGCTAATTGAATCAAATGAAAGTCAAACACATTCAAGGAAAGCTATTTGAATCAAATGAAAGTCAAACACATTCAAACAAAGTTATTTAAATCAAATGAAAGTGAAATGCATTCGACAAAGCTAATTGAATAAAATGAAAGTCAAACACATTCAAACAAAGCTATTTGATTTAAATGAGAGTCAAATACATTCAAACAAAGCTAATTAAATCAAATAAAAGTCAAATACATTCTACAAAGCTAATTAAATCAAATGAAAGTCAAACACATTAAAACAAAGCTATTTGAATCAAATGAAAGTCAAACACATTCAAACAAAGTTATTTGAATCAAATGAAAATCAAATACATTTTACAAAGCTAATAGAATCAGATGAAAGTTAAACACATTCAAACATAGCTAATTCAATCAAATGAAAGTCAAACACATTCAAACAATGCTATTTGAATAAAATGAAAGTCAAACACATTCAAATAAAGCAATTTGAATCAATTGAAAGTCAAATACATTCTACAAAGCTAGTTGAATCAGATGAAAGTCAAATACATTCTACAAAGCTAATTGAATCAAATGAAAGTCAAAGACATTCAAACAAAGCTATTTGAATCAAAAGAAAGTCAAACACATTCAAACAAAGTTGTTTAAATCAAATGAAAGTGAAATGCATTCTACAAAGCTAATTGAATCAAATGAAAGTCAAACATATTCAAACAAAGCTATTTGAATCAAATGAGAGTCAAATACATTCAAACAAAGCTAATTAAATCAAATAAAAGTCAAATACATTCTACAAAGCTAATTGAATCAAATGAAAGTCAAACACATTCAAACAAAGCTATTTGAATCAAATGAAAGTCAAATACATTCTACAAAGCTAATTGAATCAAATGAAAGTCAAAGACATTCAAACAAAGCTCTTTAAATCAAATGAGAGTCAAACACATTCAAACAAAGTTATTTGATTCAAATGAAAGTCAAATTCATTCTACAAAGCTAATTGAATCAAATGAAAGTCAAACACATTCAAACAAAGCTATTTGAATCAAATGAAAGTTAAACACATTTAAACAAAGTTATTTAAATCAAATGGACGTGAAATGCATTCTACAAAGCTAATTGAATCAAATGAAAGTCAAACACATTCAAACAAAGTTATTTAAATCAAATGTAAGTGAAATGCATTCTACAAAGCTATTTGAATCAAATGAAAGTCAAACACATTCAAACAAAGCTATTTGAATCAAATGAAAGTCAAATACATTCTACAAAGCTAATTAAATTAAACGAATGTCAAACACATTCAAACAATGCTATTTTAATCAAATTAGAGTCAAATACATTCTACAAATCTAATTGAATCAAATGATAGTCAAACACATTGAAACAAAGCTATTTAAATCAAATGAAAGTCAAATACATTCTACAAAGCTAATTGAATCAAATGACAGTCAAACACATTCAAACAAAGCTTTTTGAATCAAATAAAAGTCAAACACATTAAAACAAAGTTATTTAAATCAAATGAAAGTAAAATGCATTCTACAAAGCTAATTGAATCAAATGAAAGTAAAACAAATTAAATCAAAGCAATTTGAATCAAATGAGAGTCAAATACATTCAAACAAATCTATTTGAATCAAATGAAATTGATATAAATTCTACAAAGCTAATTGAATCAAATGAAAGTCAAACACATTCAAACAAAGCTTTTTGAATCAAATGAAAGTCTAAAACATTAGAACAAGGTTATTTAAATCAAATGAAAGTGAAATGCATTTTACAAAGCTAATTGAATAAAATGAAAGTCAAACACATTCAAACAAAGCTATTTGAATCAAATGAAAATCAAATACATTCTGCAAAGCTAATTGAATCAAATGAAAGTCAAACACATTCAAACAAAGCTATTTGAATCAAATGAAAGTAAAATACAATCTACAAAGCTAATAAAATCAAATGAAAGTCAAACACATTCAAATAAAGCAATTAGAATCAAATGAAAGTCAAATACATTCTACAAAGCTAGTTGAATCAGATGAAAGTCAAATACAATTCTACAAAGCTAATTGAATCAAATGAAAGTCAAAGACATTCAAACAAAGCTATTTAAATCAAATGAAAGTCAAATACATTCTACAAAGCTAATTGAATCAAATGAAAGTCAAACACATTCAAACACTTTTTGAATCAAATAAAAGTCAAACACATTAAAACAATGTTATTTAAATCAAATAAGAGTCAAATACTTGCAAACAAAGCCATTTGAAAAAAATGAAAGTCAAATACATTCTACAAAGCTAATTGAATCGAATGGAAGTCAAACACATTCAAACAAAGTTATTTGAATCAAATGATAGTCAAACACATTCAAACAAAGCTATTTGATTTAAATGAAAGTCAAATACATTCTACAAAGCTAATTGAATAAAATAAAAGTCAAACACATTCAAACAAACCTATTTGAATCACATGAGAGTCAAATACATTCTACAAAGCTAATTGAATCAAATGAAAGTCAAACACAATCAAAGAAAGCTATTTGAATCAAATGAAAGTCAAACACTTTCAAACAAAGTCCTTTAAATCAAATGAAAGTGAAATGCATTCTACAAAGCTAATTGAATAAAATGAAAGTCAAACACATTCAAACAAAGCTATTTGAATTAAATGAGAGTCAAATACATTCAAACAAAGCTAATTAAAACAAATAAAAGTCAAATACATTCTACAAAGCTAATTAAATCAAATGAAAGTCAAACACATTAAAACAAAGCTATTTGAATCAAATGAAAGTCAAACACATTCAAACAAAGTTATTTGAATCAAATGAAAATCAAATACATTTTACAAAGCTAATAGAATCAGATGAAAGTTAAACACATTCAAACATAGCTAATTGAATCAAATGAAAGTCAAATACATTCTACAAAGCTAATTGAATCAAATGAAAGTCAAACACATTCAAAGAAAGCTATTTGAATCAAATGAAAGTCAAACACATTCAAACAAAGTTATTTAAATCAAATGAAAGTGAAATGCATTCTACAAAGCTAATTGAATAAAATGAAAGTCAAACACATTCAAACAAAGCTATTTGAATTAAATGAGAGTCAAATACATTCAAACAAAGCTAATTAAATCAAATAAAAGTCAAATACATTCAAACAAAGCTAATTGAATCAAATGAAAGTCAAACACATTCAAAGAAAGCTATTTGAATCAAATGAAAGTCAAACACATTCAAACAAAGTTATTTAAATCAAATGAAAGTGAAATGCATTCTACAAAGCTAATTGAATCAAATAAAAGTCAAACACATTCAAACAAAGCTATTTGAATTAAATGAGAGTCAAATACATTCAAACAAAGCTAATTGAATCAAATAAAAGTCAAATACATTCTACAAAGCTAATTAAATCAAATGAAAGTCAAACACATTAAAACAAAGCTATTTGAATCAAATGAAAGTCAAACACATTCAAACAAAGTTATTTGAATCAAATGAAAGTCAAATACATTTTACAAAGCTAACAGAATCAGATGAAAGTTAAACACATTCTAACATAGCTTATTGAATCAAATGAAAGTCAAACACATTCAAACAATGCTATTTGAATCAAATGAAAGTCAAACACATTCAAATAAAGCAATTTGAATCAATTGAAAGTGAAATGCATTCTACAAAGCTAATTGAATCAAATGAAAGTCAAACATATTCAAACAAAGCTATTTGAATCAAATGAGAGTCAAATACATTCAAACAAAGCTAATTAAATCAAATAAAAGTCAAATACATTCTACAAAGCTAATTGAATCAAATGAAAGTCAAACACATTCAAACAAAGCTATTTAAATCAAATGAAAGTCAAATTCATTCTACAAAGCTTATTGAATCAAATGAAAGTCAAACACATTCAAACAAAGCTATTTGAATCAAATGAAAGTTAAACATATTCAAACAAAGTTATATAAATTAAATGGACGTGAAATGCATTCTACAAAGCTAATTGAATCAAATGAAAGTCAAACAAATTAAATCAAAGCTATTTGAATCAAATGAGAGTCAAATACATTCAAACAAAGCTATTTGAATCAAATGAAAGTGATATATATTCTACAAAGGTAATTTAATCAAATGAAAGTCAAACACATTCAAACAAAGCTATTTGAATCAAATGAAAGTCAAATACATTCTACAAAGCTAATTAAATTAGATGAAAGTCAATCACATTCAAACAAAGCTATTTGAATCAAATGAGAGTCAAATACATTCAAACAAAGCTATTTGAATCAAATGAAAGTGATATACATTCTACAAAGGTAATTGAATCAAATGAAAGTCAAACACATTCAAACAAAGCTATTTGAATCAAATGAAAGTCAAATACATTCTACAAAGCTAATTGAATCAAATGAAAGTAAAACACATTCAAACAAAGCTATTTGAATCAAATGAAAGTCAAATACATTCTACAAAGCTAATTAAATCAGATGAAAGTCAAACACATTCAAACAAAGCTATTTGAATCAAATGAAAGTCAAATACATTCTACAAAGCTAATTAAATCAAATGAATGTCAAACACATTCAAACAATGCTATTTGAATCAAATTAGAGTCAAATACATTCTACAAATCTAATTGAATCAAATGAAAGTCAAACACATTGAAACAAAGCTATTTAAATCAAATGAAAGTCAAATACATTCTACAAAGCTAATTGAATCAAATGAAAGTCAAACACATTCAAACGAAGCTTTTTGAATCAAATAAAAGTCAAACACATTAAAACAAAGTTATTTAAATCAAATGAAAGTAAAATGCATTCTACAAAGCTAATTGAATCAAATGAAAGTCAAACAAATTAAATCAAAGCAATTTGAATCAAATGAGAGTCAAATACATTCAAACAAAGCTATTTGAATCAAATGAAATTGATATAAATTCTACAAAGCTAATTGAATCAAATGAAAGTCAAACACATTCAAACAAAGCTTTTTGAATTAAATGAAAGTTAAAAACATTAAAACAAGGTTATTTAAATCAAATGATAGTAAAATGCATTCTACAAAGCTAATTGAATCAAATGAAAGTCAAACACATTCAAACAAAGCTATATAAATCAAATAAAGATGAAATAAATTCTACAAAGCTAATTGAATCAAATGAAAGTCAAAGACATTCAAACAAAGCTATTTGAATCAAATGAAAGTTAAACACATTCAAACAAAGTTATTTAAATCAAATGGACGTGAAATGCATTCTACAAAGCTAATGAATCAAATGAAAGTCAAACAAATTAAATCAAAGCTATTTGGATCAAATGAGAGTCAAATACATTCAAACAAAGCTATTTGAATCAAATGAAAGTGATATACATTCTACAAAGGTAATTGAATCAAATGAAAGTCAAACACATTCAAACAAAGCTATTTGAATCAAAAGAAAGTCAAATACATTCTACAAAGCTAATTAAATCAGATGAAAGTCAATCACATTCAAACAAAGCTATTTGAATAAAATGAAAGTCAAATACATTCTACAAAGCTATTTGAATCAAGTGAAAGTGATATACATACTATAAAGGTAATTGAATCAAATGAAAGTCAAACACATTCAAACAAAGCTATTTGAATAAAATGAAAGTCAAATACATTCTACAAAGCTAATTAAATCAGATGAAAGTCAAACACATTCAAACAAAGCTATTTGAATCAAATGAAAGTCAAATACATTCTACAAATCTAATTAAATCAAATGAATGTCAAACACATTCAAACAAAGCTATTTGAATCAAATTAGAGACAAATACATTCTACAAATCTAATTAAATCAAATGAATGTCAAACACATTCAAACAATGCTATTTGAATCAAATTGGAGTCAAATACATTCTACAAATCTAATTGAATCAAATGAAAGTCAAACACATTGAAACAAAGCTATTTAAATCAAATGAAAGTCAAATACATTCTACAAAGCTAATTGAATCAAATGAAAGTCAAACACATTCAAACAAAGCTTTTTGAATCAAATAAAAGTCAAACACATTAAAACAAAGTTATTTAAATCAAATGAAAGTAAAATGCATTCTACAAAGCTAATTGAATCAAATGAAAGTCAAACAAATTAAATCAAAGCATTTTGAATCAAATGAGAGTCAAATACATTCAAACAAAGCTATTTGAATCAAATGAAATTGATATAAATTCTACAAAGCTAATTGAATCAAATAAAAGTCAAACACATTCAAACAAAGCTTTTTGAATCAAATGAAAGTCAAACACATTAAAACAAGGTTATTTAAATCAAATGATAGTAAAATGCATTCTACAAAGCTAATTGAATCAAATGAAAGTCAAACACATTCAAACAAAGCTATATGAATCAAATAAAGATGAAATACATTCTACAAAACTAATTGAATCAAATGAAAGTCAAAGACATTCAAACAAAGCTATTTGAATAAAATGAAAGTCAAATACATTCTTCAAAGCTAATTGAATCAAATAAAAGTCAAACCCATTCAAACAAAGCTATTTGAATCAAATGAAAGTCAAATACATTCTACAAAGCTAATTGTATCAAATGAAAATCAAACACATTCAAATAAAGCTATTTGAATCAAACTAAAGTCAAACACATTCAAACAAAGCAATTTAAATCACATGAAAGTCAAACACATTCAAACAAATCTATTTGAATCAAATGTAAGTCAAATACATTCTACAAAGCTAATTCAATCAAATGAAAGTCAAACACATTCAAACAAACCTATTTGAATCAAATGAAAGTCAAATACAATCTACAAATCTAATTAAATCAAATGAAAGTCAAACACATTCAAATAAAGCAATTTGAATTAAATGAAAGTCAAATACATTCTACAAAGCTAGTTGAATCAGATGAAAGTCAAATACAATTCTAAAAAGCTAATTGAATCAAATGAAAGTCAAAGACATTCAAACAAAGCTATATAAATCAAATGAAAGTCAAACACATCAAACAAAGTTATTTAAATCAAATTAAAGTGAAATGCATTCTACAATGCTAATTGAATCAAATGAAAGTCAAATACATTCAAACAAAGCTATTTGAATCAAATAAGAGTCAAATAAATGACAACAAAGCCATTTGAAACAAATGAAAGTCAAATACATTCTACAAAGCTAATTGAATCGAATGAAAGTCAAACACATTCAAACAAAGTTATTTGAATTAAATGAAAGTCAAATACATTCAAACAAAGCTTATTAAATCAAATAAAAGTCAAATACATTCTACAAAGCTAATTGAATCAAATGAAAGTCAAACACATTCAAACAAAGCTATTTGAATCAAATGAAAATCAAATACATTCAAACAAAGCTAATTAAATCAAATAAAAGTCAAATACCTTCTACAAAGCAAATTGAATCAAATGAAAGTCAAACACATTCAAACGAAGCTATATGATTCAAATGAAAGTCACATACATTCTACAAAGCTAATTGAATCAAATAAAAGTCAAACACATTCAAACAAAGCTATTTGAATCTTATGAGAGTCAAATACATTCTACAAATCTAATTGAATCAAATAAAAGTCAAACACATTCAAAGAAAGCTATTTGAATCAAATTAAAGTTAAACACATTCAAACAAAGTTATTTAAATCAAATGAAAGTGAAATGCATTTTACAAAGCTAATTGAATAAAATGAAAGCCAAACACATTCAAACAAAGCTATTTGAATCTTATGAGAGTCAAATACATTCTACAAATCTAATTGAATCAAATGAAAGTCAAACACATTCAAAGAAAGCTATTTGAATCAAATGAAAATTAAACACATTCAAATAAAGTTATTTAAATCAAATGAAAGTGAAATGCATTTTACAAAGCTAATTGAATAAAATGAAAGTCAAACACATTCAAACAAAGCTATTTGAATCAAATGAGAGTCAAAAACATTCAAACAAAGCTAATTAAATTAAATAAAAGTCAAATACATTCTACAAAGCTAATTGATGAGTGACATTTATGTTACCCTTAGGGGTAGTGTATAGTTCTCTTTTTTTCCTGTTTTTCTTAGGTTTTCTACCTCTTTTCTCCTCTTATGGCTTTCTTTTCTTTTATGGATGAAAAGTATGCTTATTTGCGCTTGTTTTGATAATCTTTATGCATAATTTTATCATCCCCATGCTCTCGTGATCTTTGCTATCTTTTGCAGGTTCCATGACGGTCCTAAGCACGGTAGGAGGCCCCTTGGCCAAGTATGGAGGCATGGACAAAGACAAGAGGAGCAAAAGGGAAGAAGAGGAAGCAAGAAGAGGAAGTTCAAGAGGAGGTGTGGCCGAACCTCTAAGAGGTTCGGTCGAACCAAGGTGTGGTCAAACTTTTGAAAAGTTCGACCGAACCACCAAGGCAGTTTCAACCAAGTTTTCAGCATGTTTACAGGAGGGGTCGAACCAGGAAAGTTCGACCAAACAAGGATCAGGGAGGTTCGACCGAACCTACTCTGAGTTCGGCCGAACCTACCCTGAGTCCGACCGAACCTACCCAGAGTTCGGTCGGACCTTTTCCCGTTTCAGCTGACTTTTTGCGGAGCTTCCTAAGCAATTTTGTAAGGGGTATAAATAGTTTTTTTTGCTCATTAAAGAAAAAAGATTTTTCAGTTTAGAATAGTTTTTTAGGTTAGTTTTAGGTTTTTAGAGAGAGAAACTCTCAAATTTTTGAGAGAGAAAGTGAGGAGCACAATGGTTTTCATGGATTTTGGATAATCAAAGGAGGAATTTGAGGATTTGAAGATCTCCATTTTATATCAATGAGCATTTCTTACTCTCTTCTCTCTTTATGCTTTATTAATTGCTTTGTTAATCATGTTTGAGTAGATTTCCTTCTACTAGGTGTTGAGTGAAGCTTTGTTATGGTTAATTGAGTTATTTGAGATAAATTTGATGATAATTGTGTGATTAAATTGATTGAATTGACGATGGCATGTTGTTTGTTTTAGATTGGATTGATCTCCCAAGATAGCAAACTTAATTGCATGTTAGTTCTAGTTTGACAAGGGATTGTGAATTAGAATTTATATATTTGATTGCATTTTGGGTAAATTTCTTCTATGCACCTAGTCAATGAGGGATCTAGGCTAGGAATTTGAGAGATTGCTCTTGATGGTAATTAATTCCCATTTTAATTCTTTCTTTGCATGATTGATTATCAAATCGATTCCCATTAACTTGTTAATTGTTCAAAGTGGATCTTTTCCCCTAGTAGACTTTATCATACCTTGTTCTTTATATGTGTTTTAGTGTAGTTGTAGTGTCCTTTATCCGTAAATCGACTTCGGCATAGCTTAGGCATTAGATTAAGAACAATCTAGCATTACCGTTCCTTGTGGTTCGACTCCGAACTTACCACTAGACTTGTTTAGGGGTTAGTTTAGGATTATAATAAATTTTGTTTGGCCGTGAGGAGGTTAGTCAACGACATAATTTCCCCGCGCTCAAAATGGCGCCGTTGCCGGGGAACGGTGTCAATGCTTGATTGTTTTTGATTGCTTGAGTCTAGGTCTTTGTGTATACTTTTCTTATTATTTTATTTTTTTTTAATTTTTGCTTGTTTTTGTAAAAAAAATGGCAAGTAACTCGTTTCCTCAATATGACAATGAGCCTTTTTGTGAATATTTCAATAGACTTGAGGGATATTTGGATTTTGATTGTTGTAGTCTTTGGGAGGCTTGTGAGATTTGTTATTTTGGTTTGAATGAGCAAACTAGGGATGAAGTTGAATTCATGCATAATGGTGAATTTAGAGCATTATCAATTGATGATGCTTGGGATTTTTATGTTTGGTTTGCTTGGGATGTCTATAATAAGGGTAATCATGATTCTATTATTGATATGCAATGTGTTGATACTTCTAATATTAGCATGAATTCCCATGATTTGTTACATGATCCCTTAAGTGAACCTAAAACACATGATTTCAACTCTATTTCCTCTTTTGTTCATGATGATGAGGTACATGCTCAAGTTGATGCTAATGGTGTGTTTCAATATTCTTCATTATTTACCATGTCTTCTTGTGATGTGCTTCGTTCCCTTAATGATGAATCTCATGTGTTTGATTGTGCCCCCACTCCCCAATGTGATGTATATGCTCATGATCTTAATGTTGATTTTTCTAATCTTGGTTCTTCTCTTGTTGAGCCTCAACCTTCAACACCTTTTGAATCCCTTATTGCTACTTTTGAATCTCAAATTAGGTGCATTGAGCTTGATAATGAGCTTCGGCCTAGTAAGGAAATGATTCTTAATTCTATGAGAGGTCAATTAGAGATAATGAAAAAGAATGAGGAGCGTCTTGAGGAGGGAAGGAGAAGAAAAGAAGAGTTAGAAAGCCAATTGTCACCCTTGATGCTTGTTTGTGAAAAATCCCAATTTAATGTGTGTGTTGAGGATGATGATGATGATTTTGAGCAACCAAGAGAGTGTGAGGATCCCATTGGTGAGAATATGAGTGATGGTGAAGGAGTTGAGAATGAAGAGAGTGTTGATTTTGAAAATCCTAACCCTTTTTCCCATCTTGATGAGTCTCAAGTGCATGATTGTGATCCTTTTATCCATGAGTATTTGGATTCATTTAAGGTTATGTCTAATGTGTTTATTGAGTGTCAAATGAAAACCCATAGCCTTTTGAGTGAGTTCATTAAGAATGCTTCATGGGAGAGAGATGATTTTGAAATGAATTTGCATCCATTCATGCATGGCTTTGAGATTTTAGGCTTTAAGGAAGTTGAGGGAGTTGTTGTTCATGATTGTAGTGAAGGGGATTATGTAGTTCCTCTTGGAAGTTGGATGTTTGAGGGAGATCATGATCATGAATGTTCTTCTTTTGAGGATTCTATGATTGATTTTCATGCTCAAATTGGTGATTTGAGGAATGGTGGTGAAGAAGAGACCATTTGTAAGACCATTGTTCCTATCCCCTTCTCTCATGTCCCTTTTTCAAGGAATTTCAACCATATCCCCTACACTCCTATATCCCTTCCTTCCTTTGTTAATGAGCCTATTGGGGACCCCCTTGCCTATGAAGATTTTTATGTCCCTCATTCGTCTTCAATTGAGGAAAAGGGTGATTTTGCCACCCAAAAAGATTTTTGTGAAGAGAGTTTGCCTTTCTATTCTTCTTCTTATTTTCTTGAATTTTCTTTTGATTCTTCTTCTTCTTGGAAACTCCCTCTTCACCTTATTTTGCATGCACTAATCTTGGTGCATGCCCTTCTTATATCATTTGCTTACTTGTTATCTTATGAGATGTGTAGTAGTGCATTTGATAAGCTCTTACGATCCTTGCAATATTATTTACTAGAGCGGTCAAGCTTGGACCTTAAGCAAGCCTTTCTCGGGAAGTAACCCGTGTTTATTGCTTTCATTTTTTTTATTTTTAGAATAGTTTTTGGCCTCATGGAAATGTTTGTGTGCTTGGTGCTAGGTACATAACTTAATATACTCTTATGCATTGGTTTGGATCAAGAATCAAGGAAGTTTGACTCTACTTTTGCTAGCACATGGAAAACAAGATTCAATTTTAGAGGTAGTCGGCTTCACGAAGGTTTAATTGGGTCATTTGCGGGTAATATACCCACCTAATATCCGGTAATATCCTTCCTTGCTCTTCCTCTAATGATTTGTGACTTGTTGGACATATGTTGGTTGGTTGGATGACTTTCTTTCTTTTCTCCTCCCATGGATTCTTTGGTTTAAAGTTTGAGCATGTTGCCTCATTCAAGCTTGGGGGAGGGTATTCTATCATGTTTGGTGAAATTTTGATTCATATATGCCATGCACATTTGTATATGCATTTCCATTTTCTGTATTTTGAAAATTCCAAAAAGATTTTGTTTCTATCAAGGTAAATTTGCAATGTGTTTTGTTTTGTTCTTACTTTTGACATAATACGCTTGGACTTGTATTCTTGAATGTCTTTATTCCTAAATTATAAAGGTATGCACCGTTTGAGAATGTGTTAGGTTGACTCTAGGATATGATATGCTAAGGTAGGTGTTAAGAACTTTGAGACCATGAAGCTCTAGTTCACTTGCTTGTGGTAAGATGGAGTTGCTCTCTATAGTGGATATGAAATCAAGAGTTAGTTATTGCTATCCCTAGTGGTGTATAATTGTTCTAGACTTCATCATACTTTGTTGAGCGGCATATTTGGATCCTTGGCTATTGCATTCTCATATCTAGAACTTGACTTTTAGCTCCCAAGATCGCGACTGAGCCACTTTAGGGGATGACAAAGACATTTCTCTTTTTATAGGATTAATTTTCAATTTTGGATTTGGTTTGCAATTGCCCCTATTACTAGCCCATTTGAGCCATATACATTCTTTTCTCTAACCTTAATACAAGCCTTCCAGCCTTGGTTTCACTTTAAATCCTACCTTTAGTTTGTGAAGCAATTTTGTTTTGGAGCTTGTTTTATTGTTTATGGTGCAAGTTTAGAATTATAAGTTCATTTGCAAAGCAAGTATGTGTTGTATATAATTTTTTTGCATAAAACCAAATACATTTTGAGAAAAAGCCGTCCAAAGTTAAAAGAGGCAAGGACATTTAAAAAAAATAAAAAAAAAAATAAAAAAAAAATAAAAAAAAAAGCTTGGAAAAAGGAATTATTGAAAAAAAAAGTAAAGAAGAATGTAAAGCAAAAAAAAAAAAAGGGGTTTTGTTATTGTTGTTCTCCCTGTTTTTGTTATTTTGTGTTAAATAAGCTTGGGGGAAAGTTATTTAATAAGCATACTTGGCACTTTTGTTTTGGAATCGTTTGGATCTTGTGGAAGAAGTTCCACCCGTGCTTCACATAGGTTTACCACCAATTTCAAGAGTTCTCCACACCTTTACTCTCCTAGCTTATATGTTAATACCTTGAAAGTCCTTTTGATCCTAGAGGGTTAAGTCATTCAATGATGGCGGGAAATAGGAATCAAGCCTATAGAGCGAGTTTGCATAGCCAAGATGTCGGGTAACCTTCTCAATGTTTTTAATTTCTTATTTATTTTCCGGTTTCTTCGTGGAATCATGAGAAGCTAACTTGAAAGTGGATTTGAAACTAGTAGAGAGAACTTGAGTT
The DNA here is from genome assembly GCF_001683475.1 of Chenopodium quinoa. Taxonomy (NCBI): domain Eukaryota; kingdom Viridiplantae; phylum Streptophyta; class Magnoliopsida; order Caryophyllales; family Amaranthaceae; genus Chenopodium; species Chenopodium quinoa. The sequence goes on from NW_018743321.1 coordinate 212,392, forward strand.
ATGGGTTAAACTCTTAGGACACCCTTACGAGAGCTTACTCGTCCTCTAGAGCGATCTATGGGGTTTAAAGTGCTTGATGCATGCGCTAAATGCATTCGTGATTCCTACGAAAGTGAGTTAGTGTATATTCTTTCTCTTCTAGTTTTATTTTATTTTTTTGTTTTTTTTTTTAAAAAAAAATATACATCGTTTTCCGTTGTGTTTGTTTTGTTTTACTCGAGGATGAGCAAAAGTTAAGCTTGGGGGTGTTTGATGAGTGACATTTATGTTACCCTTAGGGGTAGTGTATTGGTCTCTTTTCTCCTGTTTTTCTTAGGTTTTCTACCTCTTTTCTCCTCTTATGGCTTCCTTTTCTTTTATGGATGAAAAGTATGCTTATTTGCGCTTGTTTTGATAATCTTTATGCATAATTTTATCATCCCCATGCTCTCGTGATCTTTGCTATCTTTTGCAGGTTCCATGACGGTCCTAAGCACGGTAGGAGGCCCCTTGGCCAAGTATGGAGGCATGGACAAAGACAAGAGGAGCAAAAGGGAAGAAGAGGAAGCAAGAAGAGGAAGTTCAAGAGGAGGTGTGGCCGAACCTCTAAGAGGTTCGGTCGAACCAAGGTGTGGTCAAACTTTTGAAAAGTTCGACCAAACCTCCAAGGCAGTTTCAACCAAGTTTTCAGCATGTTTACAGGAGGGGTCGAACCAGGAAAGTTCGACCAAACAAGGATCAGGGAGGTTCGACCGAACCTACCCTGAGTTCGGCCGAACCTACCCTGAGTCCGACCGAACCTACCCAGAGGTCGGTCGGACCTTTTCCCGTTTCAGCTGACTTTTTGCGGAGCTTCCTAAGCAATTTTGTAAGGGGTATAAATAGTTTTTTTTGCTCATTAAAAAAAAAGATTTTTCAGTTTAGAATAGTTTTTAGGTTAGTTTTAGGTTTTTAGAGAGAGAAACTCTCAAATTTTGGAGAGAGAAAGTGAGGAGCACAATGGTTTTCATGGATTTTGGATAATCAAAGGAGGAATTTGAGGATTTGAAGATCTCCATTTTATATCGATGAGCATTTCTTACTCTCTTCTCTCTTTATGCTTTATTAATTGCTTTGTTAATCATGTTTGAGTAGATTTCCTTCTACTAGGTGTTGAGTGAAGCTTTGTTATGGTTAATTGAGTTATTTGAGATAAATTTGATGATAATTGTGTGATTAAATTGATTGAATTGACGATGGCATGTTGTTTGTTTTAGATTGGATTGATCTCCCAAGATAGCAAACTTAATTGCATGTTAGTTCTAGTTTGACAAGGGATTGTGAATTAGAATTTATATATTTGATTGCATTTTGGGTAAATTTCTTCTATGCACCTAGTCAATGAGGGATCTAGGCTAGGAATTTGAGAGATTGCTCTTGATGGTAATTAATTCCCATTTTAATTCTTTCTTTGCATGATTGATTATCAAATCGATTCTCATTAACTTGTTAATTGTTCAAAGTGGATCTTTTCCCCTAGTAGACTTTATCATACCTTGTTCTTTATATGTGTTTTAGTGTAGTTGTAGTGTCCTTTATCCGTAAATCGACTTCGGCATAGCTTAGGCATTAGATTAAGAACAATCTAGCATTACCGTTCCTTGTGGTTCGACTCCGAACTTACCACTAGACTTGTTTAGGGGTTAGTTTAGGATTATAATAAATTTTGTTTGGCCGTGAGGAGGTTAGTCAACGACATAATTTCCCCGCGCTCACTAATTGAATCAAATGAAAGTCAAACACATTAAAACAAAGCTATTTGAATCAAATGAAAGTCAAACACATTCAAACAAAGCTATTTGAATCAAATGAAAGTCAAATACATTCTACAAAGCTAATTGAATCAAATGAAAGTAAAACACATTCAAACAAAGCTATTTGAATCAAATGAAAGTCAAACACATTCAAAGAAAGCTATTTGAATCAAATGAAAGTCAAACACATTCAAACAAAGCAATTTAAATCAAATGAAAGTGAAATGCATTCTACAAAGCTAATTGAATCACATGAAAGTCAAACACATTCAAACAAAACAATTTGAATCAAATGAAAATCAAATACATTCTACAAAGCTAATTGAATCAAATGAAAGTCAAACACATTCAAACAAAGCTATTTGAATCAAATGAAAGTAAAATACAATCTACAAAGCTAATTAAATCAAATGAAAGTCAAACACATTCAAATAAAGCAATTTGAATCAAATGAAAGTCAAATACATTCTACAAAGCTAGTTGAATCAGATGAAAGTCAAATACAATTCTACAAAGCTAATTGAATGAAATGAAAGTCAAAGACATTCAAACAAAGCTATTTAAATAAAATGAAAGTCAAATACATTCTACAAAGCTAATTGAATCAAATGAAAGTCAAACACATTCAAACAAAGCTTTTTGAATCAAATAAAAGTCAAACACATTCAAAACAAAGTAAAGTCAAACACATTCGAACAAAGCTAATCGAATCGAATGAAAGTCAAACACATTCAAACAAAGTTATTTGAATTAAATGAAAGTCAAACACATTCAAACAAAGCTATTTGATTCAAATGAAAGTCAAATACATTCTACAAAGCTAATTGAATCAAATTAAAGTCAAACACATTCAAACTAAGCTATTTGAATCACATGAGAGTCAAATACATTCTACAAAGCTAATTGGATCAAATGAAAGTCAAACACATTCAAAGAAAGCTATTTGAATCAAATGAAAGTCAAATACATTCAAACAAAGTTATTTAAATCAAATGAAAGTGAAATGCATTCTACAAAGCTAATTGAATAAAATGAAAGTCAAACACATTCAAACAAAGCTATTTGAATTAAATGAGAGTCAAATACATTCAAACAAAGCTAATTAAATCAAATAAAAGTCAAATATATTCTGCAAAGCTAATTAAATCAAATGAAAGTCAAACACATTAAAACAAAGCTATTTGAATCAAATGAAAGTCAAACACATTCGAACAAAGCTATTTGAATCAAATGAAAATCAAATACATTTTACAAAGCTAATAGAATCAGATGAAAGTTAAACACATTCAAACATAGCTAATTGAATCAAATGAAAGTCAAACACATTCAAATAAAGCAATTTGAATCAATTGAAAGTCAAATACATTCTACAAAGCTAGTTGAATCAGATGAAAGTCAAATACATTCTACAAAGCTAATTAAATCAAATGAAAGTCAAACACATTAAAACAAAGCTATTTGAATCAAATGAAAGTCAAACACATTCAAACAAAGCTATTTGAATCAAATGAAAATCAAATACTTTTTACAAAGCTAATAGAATCAGATGAAAGTTAAACACATTCAAACATCATAGCTAATTGAATCAAATGAAAGTCAAACACATTCAAATAAAGCAATTTGAATCAATTGAAAGTCAAATACATTCTACAAAGCTAGTTGAATCAGATGAAAGTCAAATACATTCTACAAAGCTAATTGAATCAAATGAAAGTCAAAGACATTCAAACAAAGCTATTTGAATCAAAAGAAAGTGAAATGCATTCTACAAAGCTAATTGAATCAAATGAAAGTCAAACATATTCAAACAAAGCTATTTGAATCAAATGAGAGTTAAATACATTCAAACAAAGCTAATTAAATCAAATAAAAGTCAAATACATTCTACAAAGCTAATTGAATCAAATGAAAGTCAAACACATTCAAACAAAGCTATTTGAATCAAATGAAATTTAAACACATTCAAACAAAGTTATTTAAATCAAATGGACGTGAAATGCATTCTACAAAGCTAATTGAATCAAATGAAAGTCAAACAAATTAAATCAAAGCTATTTGAATCAAATGAGAGTCAAATACATTCAAACAAAGCTATTTGAATCAAATGAAAGTGATATACATTCTACAAAGGTAATTGAATCCAATGAAAGTCAAACACATTCAAAGAAAGCTATTTGAATCAAATGAAAGTCAAATACATTCAAACAAAGTTATTTAAATCAAATGAAAGTGAAATGCATTCTACAAAGCTAATTGAATAAAATGAAAGTCAAACACATTCAAACAAAGCTATTTGAATTAAATGAGAGTCAAATACATTCAAACAAAGCTAATTAAATCAAATAAAAGTCAAATACATTCTGCAAAGCTAATTAAATCAAATGAAAGTCAAACACATTAAAACAAAGCTATTTGAATCAAATGAAAGTCAAACACATTCGAACAAAGCTATTTGAATCAAATGAAAATCAAATACATTTTACAAAGCTAATAGAATCAGATGAAAGTTAAACACATTCAAACATAGCTAATTAAATCAAATGAAAGTCAAACACATTCAAATAAAGCAATTTGAATCAATTGAAAGTCAAATACATTCTACAAAGCTAGTTGAATCAGATGAAAGTCAAATACATTCTACAAAGCTAATTAAATCAAATGAAAGTCAAACACATTAAAACAAAGCTATTTGAATCAAATGAAAGTCAAACACATTCAAACAAAGCTATTTGAATCAAATGAAAATCAAATACTTTTTACAAAGCTAATAGAATCAGATGAAAGTTAAACACATTCAAACATCATAGCTAATTGAATCAAATGAAAGTCAAACACATTCAAATAAAGCAATTTGAATCAATTGAAAGTCAAATACATTCTACAAAGCTAGTTGAATCAGATGAAAGTCAAATACATTCTACAAAGCTAATTGAATCAAATGAAAGTCAAAGACATTCAAACAAAGCTATTTGAATCAAAAGAAAGTGAAATGCATTCTACAAAGCTAATTGAATCAAATGAAAGTCAAACATATTCAAACAAAGCTATTTGAATCAAATGAGAGTTAAATACATTCAAACAAAGCTAATTAAATCAAATAAAAGTCAAATACATTCTACAAAGCTAATTGAATCAAATGAAAGTCAAACACATTCAAACAAAGCTATTTGAATCAAATGAAAGTTAAACACATTCAAACAAAGTTATTTAAATCAAATGGACGTGAAATGCATTCTACAAAGCTAATTGAATCAAATGAAAGTCAAACAAATTAAATCAAAGCTATTTGAATCAAATGAGAGTCAAATACATTCAAACAAAGCTATTTGAATCAAATGAAAGTGATATACATTCTACAAAGGTAATTGAATCCAATGAAAGTCAAACACATTCAAACAAAGCTATTTGAATCAAATGAAAGTCAAATGCATTCTACAAAGCTAATTAAATTAGATGAAAGTCAATCACATTCAAACAAAGCTATTTGAATCAAATGAAAGTTAAATACATTCTACAAAGCTATTTGAATCAAATAAAAGTGATATACATTCTACAAAGGTAATTGAATCAAATGAAAGTCAAACACATTCAAACAAAGCTATTTGAATCAAATAAAAGTCAAATACATTTTACAAAGCTAATTAAATCAGATGAAAGTCAAACACATTCAAACAAAGCTATTTGAATCAAATGAAAGTCAAATACATTCTACAAAGCTAATTAAATCAAATGAATGTCAAACACATTCAAACAGTGCTATTTGAATCAAATTAGAGTCAAATACATTCTACAAATCTAATTGAATCAAATGAAAGTCAAACACATTGAAACAAAGCGATTTAAATCAAATGAAAGTCAAATACATTCTACAAAGCTAATTGAATCAAATGAAAGTCAAACACATTCAAACAAAGCTTTTTGAATCAAATGAAAGGCAAACACATTAAAACAAGGTTATTTAAATCAAATGATAGTAAAATGCATTCTACAAAGCTAATTGAATCAAATGTAAGTCAAAGACATTCAAACAAAGCTATTTGAATCAAATGAGAGTGAAACACATTCAAACAAAGTTATTTAAATCAAATGGACGTGAAATGCATTCTACAAAGCTAATTGAATCAAATGAAAGTCAAACAAATTAAATCAAAGCTATTTGAATCAAATGAGAGTCAAATACATTCAAACAAAGCTATTTGAATCAAATGAAAGTGATATACATTCTACAAAGGTAATTGAATCAAATGAAAGTCAAACACATTCAAACAAAGCTATTTGAATCAAATGAAAGTCAAATACATTCTACAAAGCTAATTAAATTAGATGAAAGTCAATCACATTCAAACAAAGCTATTTGAATCAAATGAAAGTCAAATACATTCTACAAAGCTATTTGAATCAAATGAAAGTGATATACATTCTACAAAGGTAATTGAATCAAATGAAAATCAAACACATTCAAATAAAGCTATTTGTATCAAACGAAAGTCAAACACATTCAAACAAAGCAATTTAAATCAAATGAAAGTGAAATACATTCTACAAAGCTTATTGAATCACATGAAAGTCAAACACATTCGAACAAAGCTATTTGAATCAAATGAAAATCAAATACATTCTACAAAGCTAATTGAATCAAATGAAAGTCAAACACATTCAAACATTGCTATTTGAATCAAATGAAAGTAAAATACAATCTACAAAGCTAATTAAATCAAATGAAAGTCAAACACATTCAAATAAAGCAATTTGAATCAAATGAAAGTCAAATGCATTCTACAAAGCTAGTTGAATCAAATGAAAGACAAACTCATTCAAACAAAGCTTTTTGAATCAAATGAAAGGCAAACACATTAAAACAAGGTTATTTAAATCAAATGATAGTAAAATGCATTCTACAAAGCTAATTGAATCAAATTTAAGTCAAAGACATTCAAACAAAGCTATTTGAATCAAATGAGAGTCAAACACATTCAAACAAAGTTATTTAAATCAAATGGACGTGAAATGCATTCTACAAAGCTAATTGAATCAAATGAAAGTCAAACAAATTAAATCAAAGCTATTTGAATCAAATGAGAGTCAAATACATTCAAACAAAGCTATTTGAATCAAATGAAAGTGATATACATTCTACAAAGGTAATTGAATCAAATGAAAGTCAAACACATTCAAACAAAGCTATTTGAATAAAATGAAAGTCAAATACATTCTACAAAGCTAATTAAATTAGATGAAAGTCAATCACATTCAAACAAAGCTATTTGAATCAAATGAAAGTCAAATACATTCTACAAAGCTATTTGAATCAAATGAAAGTGATATACATTCTACAAAGGTAATTGAATCAAATAAAAATCAAACACATTCAAATAAAGCTATTTGTATCAAACGAAAGTCAAACACATTCAAACAAAGCAATTTAAATCAAATGAAAGTGAAATGCATTCTACAAAGCTAATTGAATCACATGAAAGTCAAACACATTCAAACAAAGCTATTTGAATCAAATGAAAATCAAATACATTCTACAAAGCTAATTGAATCAAATGAAAGTCAAACACATTCAAACATTGCTATTTTAATCAAATGAAAGTAAAATACAATGTACAAAGCTAATTAAACCAAATGAAAGTCAAACACATTCAAATAAAGCAATTTGAATCAAATGAAAGTCAAATACATTCTACAAAGGTATTTGAATCAGATGAAAGTCAAATACATTCTACAAAGCTAATTGAATCAAATGAAAGTCAAAGACATTCAAACAAAGCTATTTGAATCAAAAGAAAGTCAAACACATTCAAACAAAGTTATTTAAATCAAATGAAAGTGAAATGCATTCTACAAAGCTAATTGAGTCAAATGAAAGTCAAACATTTTCAAACAAAGCTATTTGAATCAAATGAGAGTCAAATACATTCAAACAAAGCTAATTAAATCAAATAAAAGTCAAATACATTCTACAAAGCTAATTGAATCAAATGAAAGTCAAACACATTCAAACAAAGCTATTTGAATCAAATGAAAGTCAAATACATTCTACAAAGCTAATTGAATCAAATGAAAGTCAAAGACATTCAAACAAAGCTATTTGAATCAAATGAGAGACAAACACATTCAAACAAAGTTATTTTATTCAAATGAAAGTCAAATACATTCTACAAAGCTAATTGAATCAAACGAAAGTCAAATACATTCAAACAAAGCTATTTGAATCAAATGAAAGTTAAACACATTCAAACAAAGTTATTTTAATCAAATGGACGTGAAATGCATTCTACAAAGCTAATTGAATCAAATGAAAGTCAAACAAATTAAATCAAAGCTATTTGAATCAAATGAGAGTCAAATACATTCAAACAAAGCTATTTGAATCAAATGAAAGTAATATACATTCAACAAAGGTAATTGAATCAAATGAAAGTCAAACACATTTAAACAAAGCTATTTGCATCAAATGAAAGTCAAATACATTCTACAAAGCTAATTAAATTAGATGAAAGTCAATCACATTCAAACAAAGCTATTTGAATCAAATGAAAGTCAAATACATTCTACAAAGCTATTTGAATCAAATGAAAGTGATATACATTCTACAAAGGTAATTGAATCAAATGAAAGTCAAACACATTCAAACAAAGCTATTTGAATCAAATGAAAGTCAAATACATTCTACAAAGCTAATTAAATCAAACGAATGTCAAACACATTCAAACAATGCTATTTGAATCAAATTAGAGTCAAATACATTCTACAAATCTAATTCAATAAATGAAAGTCAAACACATTGAAACAAAGCTATTTAAATCAAATGAAAGTCAAATACATTCTACAAAGCTAATTGAATCAAATGAAAGTCAAACACATTCAAACAAAGCTTTTTGAATCAAATGAAAGGCAAACACAGTAAAACAAGGTTATTTAAATCAAATGATAGTAAAATGCATTCTACAAAGCTAATTGAATCAAATGAAAGTCAAAGACATTCAAACAAAGCTATTTGAATCAAATGAGAGTCAGACACATTCAAACAAAGCTATTTGAATCTAATGAAAGTCAAATACATTTTATAAAGCTAATTAAATCAGATGAAAGTCAAACACATTCAAACAAAGCAATTTAAATCAAATGAAAGTGAAATGCATTTTACAAAGCTAATTGAATCACATGAAAGTCAAACACATTCAAACAAAGCTATTTGAATAAATGAAAATCAAATACATTCTACAAAGCTAATTGAATCAAATGAAAGTCAAACACATTCAAACAAAGCAATTTGAATCAAATGAAAGTAAAATACAATCTACAAAGCTAGTTGAATCAGATGAAAGTCAAATACAATTCTACAAAGCTAATTGAATCAAATGAAAGTCAAAGACATTCAAACAAAGCTATTTAAATCAATAAAAGTCAAATACATTCTACAAAGCTAATTGAATCAAATGAAAGTCAAACACATTCAGACAAAACTTTTTGAATCAAATAAAAGTCAAACACATTCAAACAAAGCTATTTGAATCAAATGAAAGTCAAATACATTCTACAAAGCTAATTGAATCAAATGAAAGTCAAAGACATTCAAACAAAGCTATTTGAATCAAATGAGAGTCAAACACATTCAAACAAAGTTATTTTATTCAAATGAAAGTCAAATACATTCTACAAAGCTAATTGAATCAAATGAAAGTCAAAGACATTCAAACAAAGCTATTTGAATCAAATGAAAGTTAAACACATTCAAACAAAGTTATTTAAATCAAATGGACGTGAAATGCATTCTACAAAGCTAATTGAATCAAATGAAAGTCAAATACATTTTACAAAGCTAATTAAATCAGATGAAAGTCAAACACATTCAAACAAAGCTATTTGAATCAAATGAAAGTCAAATACATTCTACAAAGCTAATTAAATAAAATGAATGTCTAACACATTCAAACAGTGCTATTTGAATCAAATTAGAGTCAAATACATTCTACAAATCTAATTGAATCAAATGAAAGTCAAACACATTGAAACAAAGCGATTTAAATCAAATGAAAGTCAAATACATTCTACAAAGCTAATTGAATCAAATGAAAGACAAACACATTCAAACAAAGCTTTTTGAATCAAATGAAAGGCAAACACATTAAAACAAGGTTATTTAAATCAAATGATAGTAAAATGCATTCTACAAAGCTAATTGAATCAAATTTAAGTCAAAGACATTCAAACAAAGCTATTTGAATCAAATGAGAGTCAAACACATTCAAACAAAGTTATTTAAATCAAATGGACGTGAAATGCATTCTACAAAGCTAATTGAATCAAATGAAAGTCAAACAAATTAAATCAAAGCTATTTGAATCAAATGAGAGTCAAATACATTCAAACAAAGCTATTTGAATCAAATGAAAGTGATATACATTCTACAAAGGTAATTGAATCAAATGAAAGTCAAACACATTCAAACAAAGCTATTTGAATAAAATGAAAGTCAAATACATTCTACAAAGCTAATTAAATTAGATGAAAGTCAATCACATTCAAACAAAGCTATTTGAATCAAATGAAAGTCAAATACATTCTACAAAGCTATTTGAATCAAATGAAAGTGATATACATTCTACAAAGGTAATTGAATCAAATAAAAATCAAACACATTCAAATAAAGCTATTTGTATCAAACGAAAGTCAAACACATTCAAACAAAGCAATTTAAATCAAATGAAAGTGAAATGCATTCTACAAAGCTAATTGAATCACATGAAAGTCAAACACATTCAAACAAAGCTATTTGAATCAAATGAAAATCAAATACATTCTACAAAGCTAATTGAATCAAATGAAAGTCAAACACATTCAAACATTGCTATTTTAATCAAATGAAAGTAAAATACAATCTACAAAGCTAATTAAATCAAATGAAAGTCAAACACATTCAAATAAAGCAATTTGAATCAAATGAAAGTCAAATACATTCTACAAAGCTAGTTGAATCAGATGAAAGTCAAATACATTCTACAAAGCTAATTGAATCAAATGAAAGTCAAAGACATTCAAACAAAGCTATTTGAATCAAAAGAAAGTCAAACACATTCAAACAAAGTTATTTAAATCAAATGAAAGTGAAATGCATTCTACAAAGCTAATTGAGTCAAATGAAAGTCAAACATTTTCAAACAAAGCTATTTGAATCAAATGAGAGTCAAATACATTCAAACAAAGCTAATTAAATCAAATAAAAGTCAAATATATTCTACAAAGCTAATTAAATCAAATGAAAGTCAAACACATTCAAACAAAGCTATTTGAATCAAATGAAAGTCAAATACATTCTACAAAGCTAATTGAATCAAATGAAAGTCAAAGACATTCAAACAAAGCTATTTGAATCAAATGAGAGACAAACACATTCAAACAAAGTTATTTTATTCAAATGAAAGTCAAATACATTCTACAAAGCTAATTGAATCAAACGAAAGTCAAATACATTCAAACAAAGCTATTTGAATCAAATGAAAGTTAAACACATTCAAACAAAGTTATTTTAATCAAATGGACGTGAAATGCATTCTACAAAGCTAATTGAATCAAATGAAAGTCAAACAAATTAAATCAAAGCTATTTGAATCAAATGTGAGTCAAATACATTCAAACAAAGCTATTTGAATCAAATGAAAGTAATATACATTCAACAAAGGTAATTGAATCAAATGAAAGTCAAACACATTTAAACAAAGCTATTTGCATCAAATGAAAGTCAAATACATTCTACAAAGCTAATTGAATCAAATGAAAGTCAAACACATTCAAACAAAGCTATTTGAATCAAATGAAAGTCAAATACATTCTACAAAGCTAATTAAATCAAACGAATGTCAAACACATTCAAACAATGCTATTTGAATCAAATTAGAGTCAAATACATTCTACAAATCTAATTCAATCAAATGAAAGTCAAACACATTGAAACAAAGCTATTTAAATCAAATGAAAGTCAAATACATTCTACAAAGCTAATTGAATCAAATGAAAGTCAAACACATTCAAACAAAGCTTTTTGAATCAAATGTAAGGCAAACACAGTAAAACAAGGTTATTTAAATCAAATGATAGTAAAATGCATTCTACAAAGCTAATTGAATCAAATGAAAGTCAAAGACATTCAAACAAAGCTATTTGAATCAAATGAGAGTCAGACACATTCAAACAAAGTTATTTAAATCAAATGGACGTGAAATGCATTCTACAAAGCTAATTGAATCAAATGAAAGTCAAACACATTCAATCAAATCTATTCTAATCAAATGTAAGTCAAATACTTTCTACAAAGGTAATTGAATGAGATGAAAGTCAAACACATTCAAACAAACCTATTTGAATCAAATGAAAGTCAAATAAAATATACAAAGCTAATTGAATCAAATGAAAGTCAAACTCATTCAAATAAAGCAATTTGAATCAAATGAAAGTCAAACACATTCAAACAAAGTTATTTCGATCAAATGAAAGTGAAATGCATACTACAAAGCTGATAGAATCAAATGAAAGTCAAACACATTCAAACAAAGCTATTTGAATCAAATGAAAGTCAAACGCATTCAAACAAAGTTATTTAAATCAAATGAAAGTGAAATTTATTCTACAAAGCTGATTGAATCAAATGAAAGTCTAACAAATTAAATCAAAGCTGTTTGAATCAAATGAGAGTCAAATACATTCAAACAAAGCTATTTGAATCAAATGAAAGTGATATACATTCTACAAAGGTAATTGAATCAAATGAAAGTCAAACACATTCAAACAAAGCTATTTGAATCAAATGAAAGTCAAATACATTCTACAAAGCTAATTAAATTAGATGAAAGTACATCACATTCAAACAAAGCTATTTGAATCAAATGAAAGTCAAATACATTCTACAAAGCTATTTGAATCAAATGAAAGTGATATACATTCTACAAAGGTAATTGAATCAAATGGAAGTCAAATACATTCTACAAAGCTAATTGTATCAAATGAAAGTCAAACACATTGAAATTAAGCTTTTTGAATCAAATGAAAGTCTAACACATTCAAACAAAGTTATTTAAATAAAATGAAAGTGAAATGCATTCTACAAAGGTAATTGAATCAAATGAAATTCAAACACATTCAAACAAAGCTATTTGAATCAAATGAAAGTCAAATACATTCTACAAAGCTAATTAAATCATATGAAAGTCAAACACGTTCAAACAAAGCTATTTGAATCAAATGAAAGTCATATACATTCTACAAAGCTAATTAAATCAAATGAATGTCAAACACATTCAAACAATGCTATTTGAATCAAATTAGAGTCAAATACATTCTACAAATCTAATTGAATCAAATGAAAGTCAAACACATTGAAACAAAGCTATTTAAATCAAATGAAAGTCAAATACATTCTACAAAGCTATTTGAATCAAATGAAAGTGATATACATTCTACAAAGGTAATTGAATCAAATGAAAGTCAAACACATTCAAACAAAGCTATTTGAATCTAATGAAAGTCAAATACATTCTACAAAGCTAATTAAATCAGATGAAAGTCAAACACATTCAAACAAAGCTATTTGAATCAAATGAAAGTCAAATACATTCTACAAAGCTTATAAAATGAAATGAATGTCAAACACATTGAAACAGTGCTATTTGAATTAAATTAGAGTAAAATACATTCTACAAATCTAATTGAATCAAATGAAAGTAAAACACATTGAAACAAAGCTATTTAAATCAAATGAAAGTCAAATACATTCTACAAAGCTAATTGAATCAAATGAAAGTCAAACACATTCAAACAAATCTATTCTAATCAAATGTAAGTCAAATACTTTCTACAAAGGTAATTGAATGAGATGAAAGTCAAACACATTCAAACAAACCTATTTGAATCAAATGAAAGTCAAATACAATATACAAAGCTAATTGAATCAAATGAAAGTCAAACTCATTCAAATAAAGTAATTTGAATCAAATGAAAGTCAAACACATTCAAACAAAGTTATTTAAATCAAATGAAAGTGAAATGCATACTACAAAGCTGATAGAATCAAATGAAAGTCAAACACATTCAAACAAAGCTATTTGAATCAAATGAAAGTCAAACATATTCAAACAAAGTTATTTAAATCAAATGAAAGTGAAATGCATTCTACAAAGCTGATTGAATCAAATGAAAGTCTAACAAATTAAATCAAAGCTGTTTGAATCAAATGAGAGTCAAATACATTCAAACAAAGCTATTTGAATCAAATGAAAGTGATATACATTCTACAAAGGTAATTGAATCAAATGAAAGTCAAACACATTCAAACAAAGCTATTTGAATCAAATGAAAGTCAAATACATTCTACAAAGCTAATTAAATTAGATGAAAGTCAATCACATTCAAACAAAGCTATTTGAATCAAATGAAAGTCAAATACATTCTACAAAGCTATTTGAATCAAATGAAAGTGATATACATTCTACAAAGGTAATTGAATCAAATGAAAGTCAAATACATTCTACAAAGCTAATTGTATCAAATGAAAGTCAAACACATTGAAATTAAGCTTTTTGAATCAAATGAAAGTCTAACACATTCAAACAAAGTTATTTAAATAAAATGAAAGTGAAATGCATTCTACAAAGGTAATTGAATCAAATGAAAGTCAAACACATTCAAACAAAGCTATTTGAATCAAATGAAAGTCAAATACATTCTACAAAGCTAATTAAATCATATGAAAGTCAAACACATTCAAACAAAGCTATTTGAATCAAATGAAAGTCAAATACATTCTACAAAGCTAATTAAATCAAATGAATGTCAAACACATTCAAACAATGCTATTTGAATCAAATTAGAGTCAAATACATTCTACAAATCTAATTGAATCAAATGAAAGTCAAACACATTGAAACAAAGCTATTTAAATCAAATGAAAGTCAAATACATTCTTCAAAGCTATTTGAATCAAATGAAAGTGATATACATTCTACAAAGGTAATTGAATCAAATGAAAGTCAAACACATTCAAACAAAGCTATTTGAATCTAATGAAAGTCAAATACATTCTACAAAGCTAATTAAATCAGATGAAAGTCAAACACATTCAAACAAAGCTATTTGAATCAAATGAAAGTCAAATACATTCTACAAAGCTAATTAAATCAAATGAATGTCAAACACATTGAAACAGTGCTATTTGAATTAAATTAGAGTAAAATACATTCTACAAATCTAATTGAATCAAATGAAAGTAAAACACATTGAAACAAAGCTATTTAAATCAAATGAAAGTCAAATACATTCTACAAAGCTAATTGAATCAAATGAAAGTCAAACACATTCAAACAAAGCTTTTTGAATCAAATGAAAGGCAAACACATTCAAACAAAGTTATTTAAATCAAATGAAAGTGAAATGCATTCTACAAAGCTGATTGAATCAAATGAAAGTCAAAGACATTCAAACAAAGCTGTTTGAATCAAATGAGAGTCAGACACATTCAAACAAAGTTATTTAAATCAAATGGACGTGAAATGCATTCTACAAAGCTAATTGAATCAAATGAAAGTCAAACACATTCAAACAAATCTATTCTAATCAAATGTAAGTCAAATACTTTCTACAAAGGTAATTGAATGAGATGAAAGTCAAACACATTCAAACAAACCTATTTGAATCAAATGAAAGTCAAATACAATATACAAAGCTAATTGAATCAAATGAAAGTCAAACTCATTCAAATAAAGCAATTTGAATCAAATGAAAGTCAAACACATTCAAACAAAGTTATTTAAATCAAATGAAAGTGAAATGCATACTACAAAGCTGATAGAATCAAATGAAAGTCAAACACATTCAAACAAAGCTATTTGAATCAAATGAAAGTCAAACATATTCAAACAAAGTTATTTAAATCAAATGAAAGTGAAATGCATTCTACAAAGCTGATTGAATCAAATGAAAGTCTAACAAATTAAATCAAAGCTGTTTGAATCAAATGAGAGTCAAATACATTCAAACAAAGCTATTTGAATCAAATGAAAGTGATATACATTCTACAAAGGTAATTGAATCAAATGAAAGTCAAACACATTCAAACAAAGCTATTTGAATCAAATGAAAGTCAAATACATTCTACAAAGCTAATTAAATTAGATGAAAGTCAATCACATTCAAACAAAGCTATTTGAATCAAATGAAAGTCAAATACATTCTACAAAGCTATTTGAATCAAATGAAAGTGATATACATTCTACAAAGGTAATTGAATCAAATGAAAGTCAAATACATTCTACAAAGCTAATTGTATCAAATGAGAGTCAGACACATTCAAACAAAGTTATTTAAATCAAATGGACGTGAAATGCATCCTACAAAGCTAATTGAATCAAATGAAAGTCAAACACATTCAAACAAATCTATTCTAATCAAATGTAAGTCAAATACTTTCTACAAAGGTAATTCAATGAGATGAAAGTCAAACACATTCAAACAAACCTATTTGAATCAAATGAAAGTCAAATACAGTATACAAAGCTAATTGAATCAAATGAAAGTGAAACACATTCAAATAAAGCAATTTGAATCAAATGAAAGTCAAACACATTCAAACAAAGTTATTTAAATCAAATGAAAGTGAAATGCATACTACAAAGCTGATAGAATCAAATGAAAGTCAAACACATTCAAACAAAGCTATTTGAATCAAATGAAAGTCAAACACATTCAAACAAAGTTATTTAAATCAAATGAAAGTGAAATGCATTCTACAAAGCTGATTGAATCAAATGAAAGTCTAACAAATTAAATCAAAGCTGTTTGAATCAAATGAGAGTCAAATACATTCAAACAAAGCTATTTGAATCAAATGAAAGTGATATACATTCTACAAAGGTAATTGAATCAAATGAAAGTCAAACACATTCAAACAAAGCTATTTGAATCAAATGAAAGTCAAATACATTCTACAAAGCTAATTAAATTAGATGAAAGTCAATCACATTCAAACAAAGCTATTTGAATCAAATGAAAGTCAAATACATTCTACAAAGCTATTTGAATCAAATGAAAGTGATATACATTCTACAAAGCTAATTGTATCAAATGAAAGTCAAACACATTCAAACAAAGCTTTTTGAATCAAATGAAAGGCAAACACATTCAAACAAAGTTATTTAAATCAAATGAAAGTGAAATGCATTCTACAAAGCTGATTGAATCAAATGAAAGTCAAAGACATTCAAACAAAGCTGTTTGAATCAAATGAGAGTCAGACACATTCAAACAAAGTTATTTAAATCAAATGGACGTGAAATGCATTCTACAAAGCTAATTGAATCAAATGAAAGTCAAACACATTCAAACAAATCTATTCTAATCAAATGTAAGTCAAATACTTTCTACAAAGCTAATTGAATCAAATGAAAGTCAAACACATTCAAACAAAGCTTTTTGAATCAAATGAAAGGCAAACACATTCAAACAAAGTTATTTAAATCAAATGAAAGTGAAATGCATTCTACAAAGCTGATTGAATCAAATGAAAGTCAAAGACATTCAAACAAAGCTGTTTGAATCAAATGAGAGTCAGACACATTCAAACAAAGTTATTTAAATCAAATGGACGTGAAATGCATTCTACGAAGCTAATTGAATCAAATGAAAGTCAAACACATTCAAACAAATCTATTCTAATCAAATGTAAGTCAAATACTTTCTACAAAGGTAATTGAATGAGATGAAAGTCAAACACATTCAAACAAACCTATTTGAATCAAATGAAAGTCAAATACAATTTACAAAGCTAATTGAATCAAATGAAAGTCAAACTCATTCAAATAAAGCAATTTGAATCAAATGAAAGTCAAACACATTCAAACAAAGTTATTTAAATCAAATGAAAGTGAAATGCATACTACAAAGCTGATAGAATCAAATGAAAGTCAAACACATTCAAACAAAGCTATTTGAATCAAATGAAAGTCAAACATATTCAAACAAAGTTATTTAAATCAAATGAAAGTGAAATGCATTCTACAAAGCTGATTGAATCAAATGAAAGTCTAACAAATTAAATCAAAGCTGTTTGAATCAAATGAGAGTCAAATACATTCAAACAAAGCTATTTGAATCAAATGAAAGTGATATACATTCTACAAAGGTAATTGAATCAAATGAAAGTCAAACACATTCAAACAAAGCTATTTGAATCAAATGAAAGTCAAATACATTCTACAAAGCTAATTAAATTAGATGAAAGTCAATCACATTCAAACAAAGCTATTTGAATCAAATGAAAGTCAAATACATTCTACAAAGCTATTTGAATCAAATGAAAGTGATATACATTCTACAAAGGTAATTGTATCAAATGAAAGTCAAACACATTCAAATTAAGCTATTTGAATCAAATGAAAGTCTAACACATTCAAACAAAGTTATTTAAATAAAATGAAAGTGAAATGCATTCTACAAAGGTAATTGAATAAAATGAAAGTCAAACACATTCAAACAAATCTATTCTAATCAAATGTAAGTCAAATACTTTCTACAAAGGTAATTCAATGAGATGAAAGTCAAACACATTCAAACAAACCTATTTGAATCAAATGAAAGTCAAATACAGTATACAAAGCTAATTGAATCAAATGAAAGTGAAACACATTCAAATAAAGCAATTTGAATCAAATGAAAGTCAAACACATTCAAACAAAGTTATTTAAATCAAATGAAAGTGAAATGCATACTACAAAGCTGATAGAATCAAATGAAAGTCAAACACATTCAAACAAAGCTATTTGAATCAAATGAAAGTCAAACACATTCAAACAAAGTTATTTAAATCAAATGAAAGTGAAATGCATTCTACAAAGCTGATTGAATCAAAAAAAAGTCTAACAAATTAAATCAAAGCTGTTTGAATCAAATGAGAGTCAAATACATTCAAACAAAGCTATTTGAATCAAATGAAAGTGATATATATTCTACAAAGGTAATTGAATCAAATGAAAGTCAAACACATTCAAACAAAGCTATTTGAATCAAATGAAAGTCAAATACATTCTACAAAGCTAATTAAATTAGATGAAAGTCAATCACATTCAAACAAAGCTATTTGAATCAAATGAAAGTCAAATACATTCTACAAAGCTATTTGAATCAAATGAAAGTGATATACATTCTACAAAGCTAATTGTATCAAATGAAAGTCAAACACATTCAAATTAAGCTATTTGAATCAAATGAAAGTCTAACACATTCAAACAAAGTTATTTAAATAAAATGAAAGTGAAATGCATTCTACAAAGGTAATTGAATAAAATGAAAGTCAAACACATTCAAACAAAGCTATTTGAATCAAATGAAAGTCAAATACATTCTACAAAGCTAATTAAATCATATGAAAGTCAAACACATTCAAACAAAGCTTTTTGAATCAAATGAAAGGCAAACACATTAAAACAAGGTTATTTAAATCAAATGATAGTAAAATGCATTCTACAAAGCTAATTGAATCAAATGAAAGTCAAAGACATTCAAACAAAGCTATTTGAATCAAATGAGAGTCAAACACATTCAAACAAAGTTATTTGAATCAAATGAAAGTCAAATACATTCTACAAAGCTAATTGAATCAAATGAAAGTCAAACACATTCAAACAAAGCTATTTGAATCAAATGAAAGTTAAACACATTCAAACAAAGTTATTTAAATCAAATGGACGTGAAATGCATTCTACAAAGCTAATTGAATCAAATGAAAGTCAAACAAATTAAATCAAAGCTATTTGAATCAAATGAGAGTCAAATACATTCAAACAAAGCTATTTGAATCAAATGAAAGTGATATACATTCTACAAAGGTAATTGAATCAAATGAAAGTCAAACACATTCAAATAAAGCTATTTGAATCAAACTAAAGTCAAACACATTCAAACAAAGCAATTTAAATCAAATGGAAGTGATATGCATTCTACAAAGCTAATTGAATCACATGAAAGTCAAACACGTTCAAACAAATCTATTTGAATCAAATGTAAGTCAAATACATTCTACAAAGCTAATTCAATCAAATGAAAGTCAAACACATTCAAACAAACCTATTTGAATCAAATGAAAGTTAAATACAATCTACAAAGCTAATTAAATCAAATAAAGTCAAACACATTCAAATAAAGCAATTTGAATTAAATGAAAGTCAAATACATTCTACAAAGCTAGTTGAATCAGATGAAAGTCAAATACATTCTACAAAGCTAATTGAATCAAATGAAAGTCAAAGACATTCAAATAAAGCTATTTGAATCAAAAGAAAGTGAAACACATTCAAACAAAGTTATTTAAATCAAATGAAAGTGAAATGCATTCTATAAAGCTAATTGAATCAAATGAAAGTCAAATATATTCAAACAAAGCTATTTGAATCAAATGAGAGTCAAATACATTCAAACAAAGCTAATTTAATCAAATAAAAGTCAAATACATTCTACAAAGCTAATTGAATCAAATGAAAGTCAAACACATTTAAACAAAGCTATTTGAATCAAATCAAAGTCAAATACATTCTACAAAGCTAATTAACTCACATGAAAGTCAAACACATTCAAACAAAGCTATTTGAATCAAATGAAAGTAAAATACAATCTACAAAGCTAATTAAATCAAATGAAAGTCAAACACATTCAAATAAAGCAATTTGAATCAAATGAAAGTCAAATACATTCTACAAAGCTAGTAGAATAAGATGAAAGTTAAACACATTCAAACATAGCTAATTGAATCAAATGAAAGTCAAACACATTCAAACAATGCTATTTGAATCAAATGAAAGTCAAACACATTCAAATACAACAATTTTAATCAATTGAAAGTCAAATACATTCTACAAAGCTAGTTGAATCAGATGAAAGTCAAATACATTCTACAAAGCTAATTGAATCAAATGAAAGTCAAAGACATTCAAACAAAGCTATTTGAATCAAAAGAAAGTCAAACACATTCAAACAAAGTTATTTAAATCAAATGAAAGTTAAATGCATTCTACAAAGCTAATTGAATCAAATGAAAGTCAAACATATTCAAACAAAGCTATTTGAATCAAATGAGAGTCAAATACATTCAAACAAAGCTAATTAAATCAAATAAAAGTCAAATATATTCTACAAAGCTAATTGAATCAAATGAAAGTCAAACATATTCAAACAAAGTTATTTGATTCAAATGAAAGTCAAATACATTCTACAAAGCTAATTGAATCAAATGAAAGTCAAACACATTCAAACAAAGCTATTTGAATCAAATGAAAGTTAAACACATTCAAACAAAGTTATTTAAATCAAATGGACGTGAAATGCATTCTACAAAGCTAATTGAATCAAATGAAAGTCAAACAAATTAAATCAAAGCTATTTGAATCAAATGAGAGTCAAATACATTCAAACAAAGCTAATTAAATCAAATAAAAGTCAAATACATTCTACAAAGCTAATTGAATCAAATGAAAGTCAAACACATTCAAACAAACCTATTTGAATCAAATGAAAGTCAAATACAGTATACAAAGCTAATTGAATCAAATGAAAGTGAAACACATTCAAATAAAGCAATTTGAATCAAATGAGAGTCAAACACATTCAAACAAAGTTATTTAAATCAAATGAAAGTGAAATGCATACTACAAAGCTGATAGAATCAAATGAAAGTCAAACACATTCAAACAAAGCTATTTGAATCAAATGAAAGTCAAACACATTCAAACAAAGTTATTTAAATCAAATGAAAGTGAAATGCATTCTACAAAGCTGATTGAATCAAAAAAAAGTCTAACAAATTAAATCAAAGCTGTTTGAATCAAATGAGAGTCAAATACATTCAAACAAAGCTATTTGAATCAAATGAAAGTGATATATATTCTACAAAGGTAATTGAATCAAATGAAAGTCAAACACATTCAAACAAAGCTATTTGAATCAAATGAAAGTCAAATACATTCTACAAAGCTAATTAAATTAGATGAAAGTCAATCACATTCAAACAAAGCTATTTGAATCAAATGAAAGTCAAATACATTCTACAAAGCTATTTGAATCAAATGAAAGTGATATACATTCTACAAAGCTAATTGTATCAAATGAAAGTCAAACACATTCAAATTAAGCTATTTGAATCAAATGAAAGTCTAACACATTCAAACAAAGTTATTTAAATAAAATGAAAGTGAAATGCATTCTACAAAGGTAATTGAATAAAATGAAAGTCAAACACATTCAAACAAAGCTATTTGAATCAAATGAAAGTCAAATACATTCTACAAAGCTAATTAAATCATATGAAAGTCAAACACATTCAAACAAAGCTTTTTGAATCAAATGAAAGGCAAACACATTAAAACAAGGTTATTTAAATCAAATGATAGTAAAATGCATTCTACAAAGCTAATTGAATCAAATGAAAGTCAAAGACATTCAAACAAAGCTATTTGAATCAAATGAGAGTCAAACACATTCAAACAAAGTTATTTGAATCAAATGAAAGTCAAATACATTCTACAAAGCTAATTGAATCAAATGAAAGTCAAACACATTCAAACAAAGCTATTTGAATCAAATGAAAGTTAAACACATTCAAACAAAGTTATTTAAATCAAATGGACGTGAAATGCATTCTACAAAGCTAATTGAATCAAATGAAAGTCAAACAAATTAAATCAAAGCTATTTGAATCAAATGAGAGTCAAATACATTCAAACAAAGCTATTTGAATCAAATGAAAGTGATATACATTCTACAAAGGTAATTGAATCAAATGAAAGTCAAACACATTCAAATAAAGCTATTTGAATCAAACTAAAGTCAAACACATTCAAACAAAGCAATTTAAATCAAATGGAAGTGATATGCATTCTACAAAGCTAATTGAATCACATGAAAGTCAAACACGTTCAAACAAATCTATTTGAATCAAATGTAAGTCAAATACATTCTACAAAGCTAATTCAATCAAATGAAAGTCAAACACATTCAAACAAACCTATTTGAATCAAATGAAAGTTAAATACAATCTACAAAGCTAATTAAATCAAATAAAGTCAAACACATTCAAATAAAGCAATTTGAATTAAATGAAAGTCAAATACATTCTACAAAGCTAGTTGAATCAGATGAAAGTCAAATACATTCTACAAAGCTAATTGAATCAAATGAAAGTCAAAGACATTCAAATAAAGCTATTTGAATCAAAAGAAAGTGAAACACATTCAAACAAAGTTATTTAAATCAAATGAAAGTGAAATGCATTCTACAAAGCTAATTGAATCAAATGAAAGTCAAATATATTCAAACAAAGCTATTTGAATCAAATGAGAGTCAAATACATTCAAACAAAGCTAATTTAATCAAATAAAAGTCAAATACATTCTACAAAGCTAATTGAATCAAATGAAAGTCAAACACATTTAAACAAAGCTATTTGAATCAAATCAAAGTCAAATACATTCTACAAAGCTAATTAACTCACATGAAAGTCAAACACATTCAAACAAAGCTATTTGAATCAAATGAAAGTAAAATACAATCTACAAAGCTAATTAAATCAAATGAAAGTCAAACACATTCAAATAAAGCAATTTGAATCAAATGAAAGTCAAATACATTCTACAAAGCTAGTAGAATAAGATGAAAGTTAAACACATTCAAACATAGCTAATTGAATCAAATGAAAGTCAAACACATTCAAACAATGCTATTTGAATCAAATGAAAGTCAAACACATTCAAATACAACAATTTTAATCAATTGAAAGTCAAATACATTCTACAAAGCTAGTTGAATCAGATGAAAGTCAAATACATTCTACAAAGCTAATTGAATCAAATGAAAGTCAAAGACATTCAAACAAAGCTATTTGAATCAAAAGAAAGTCAAACACATTCAAACAAAGTTATTTAAATCAAATGAAAGTTAAATGCATTCTACAAAGCTAATTGAATCAAATGAAAGTCAAACATATTCAAACAAAGCTATTTGAATCAAATGAGAGTCAAATACATTCAAACAAAGCTAATTAAATCAAATAAAAGTCAAATATATTCTACAAAGCTAATTGAATCAAATGAAAGTCAAACATATTCAAACAAAGTTATTTGATTCAAATGAAAGTCAAATACATTCTACAAAGCTAATTGAATCAAATGAAAGTCAAACACATTCAAACAAAGCTATTTGAATCAAATGAAAGTTAAACACATTCAAACAAAGTTATTTAAATCAAATGGACGTGAAATGCATTCTACAAAGCTAATTGAATCAAATGAAAGTCAAACAAATTAAATCAAAGCTATTTGAATCAAATGAGAGTCAAATACATTCAAACAAAGCTAATTAAATCAAATAAAAGTCAAATACATTCTACAAAGCTAATTGAATCAAATGAAAGTCAAACACATTCAAACAAAGCTATTTGAATCAAATGAAAGTCAAATACATTCTACAAAGCTAATTGAATCAAATGAAAGTCAAAGACATTCAAACAAAGCTATTTGAATCAAATGAGAGTCAAACATATTCAAACAAAGTTATTTGATTCAAATGAAAGTCAAATACATTCTACAAAGCTAATTGAATCAAATGAAAGTCAAACACATTCAAACAAAGCTATTTGAATCAAATGAAAGTTAAACACATTCAAACAAAGTTATTTAAATCAAATGGACGTGAAATGCATTCTACAAAGCTAATTGAATCAAATGAAAGTCAAACAAATTAAATCAAAGCTATTTGAATCAAATGAGGGTCAAATACATTCAAACAAAGCTATTTGAATCAAATGAAAGTGATATACATTCAACAAAGGTAATTGAATCAAATGAAAGTCAAACAAATTCAAACAAAGCTATTTGAATCAAATGAAAGTCAAATACATTCTACAAAGCTAATTAAATTAGATGAAAGTCAATCACATTCAAACAAAGCTATTTGAATCAAATGAAAGTCAAATACATTCTACAAAGCTATTTGAATCAAATGAAAGTCAAAGACATTCAAACAAAGCTATTTGAATCAAAAGAAAGTCAAACACATTCAAACAAAGTTATTTAAATCAAATGAAAGTTAAATGCATTCTACAAAGCTAATTGAATCAAATGAAAGTCAAACATATTCAAACAAAGCTATTTGAATCAAATGAGAGTCAAATTCATTCAAACAAAGCTAATTAAATCAAATAAAAGTCAAATACATTCTACAAAGCTAATTGAATCAAATGAAAGTCAAACACATTCAAACAAAGCTATTTGAATCAAATGAAAGTCAAATACATTCTACAAAGCTAATTGAATCAAATGAAAGTCAAGGACATTCAAACAAAGCTATTTGAATCAAATGAGAGTCAAACATATTCAAACAAAGTTATTTGATTCAAATGAAAGTCAAATACATTCTACAAAGCTAATTGAATCAAATGAAAGTCAAACACATTCAAACAAAGCTATTTGAATCAAATGAAAGTTAAACACATTCAAACAAAGTTATTTAAATCAAATGGACGTGAAATACATTCTACAAAGCTATTTGAATCAAATGAGAGTCAAATACATTCAAACAAAGCTATTTGAATCAAATGAAAGTGATATACATTCTACAAAGGTAATTGAATCAAATGAAAGTCAAACACATTCAAACAAAGCTATTTGAATCAAATGAAAGTCAAATACATTCTACAAAGCTAATTAAATTAGATGAAATTCAATCACATTCAAACAAAGCTATTTGAATCAAATGAAAGTCAAATACATTCTACAAAGCTATTTGAATCAAATGAAAGTGATATACATTCTACAAAGGTAATTGAATCAAATGAAAGTCAAACACATTCAAACAAAGCTATTTGAATCAAATGAAAGTTCAAATACATTCTACAAAGCTAATTAAATCAGATGAAAGTCAAACACATTCAAACAAAGGTATTTGAATCAAATGAAAGTCAAATACTTACAAAGCTAATTAAATCAAATGAATGTCAAACACATTCAAACAATGCTATTTGAATCAAATTAGAGTCAAATACATTCTACAAATCTAATTGAATCAAATGAAAGTCAAAACACATTGAAACAAAGCTATTTAAATCAAATGAAAGTCAAATACATTCTACAAAGCTAATTGAATCAAATGAAAGTCAAACACATTCAAACAAAGCTTTTTGAATCAAATGAAAGAAAAACACATTAAAACAAATTTAAATCAAATGATAGTAAATGCATTCTACAAAGCTAATTGAATCAAATGAAAGTCAAAATACATTCAAACAAAGCTATTTGAATCAAATGAGAGTCAAACACATTTAAACAAAGTTATTTGAATCAAATGAAAGTCAAATACATTCTACAAAGCTAATTGAATCAAATGAAAGTCAAACACATTCAAACAAAGCTATTTGAATCAAATGAAAGTTAAACACATTCAAACAAAG
>NW_018743322.1:0-39612 GCF_001683475.1 Chenopodium quinoa
GGAACCGGACGCCTGTACCTGCAAAATAACGGAGACTCCTGAGAGCTCCGCCTCCAACGGTCAAGTTAGTACCTGATTAAGGAGTAATTAATACAGAAATTAAAGTAATAAGGTCTCTCTAGGTGAGAGTATTTAATGTAGGTAATCTGCTTTGCTAGCGAGATCAGCCGGTTATTAGTGTGTTCTGTAATTATTTCGGTCCCTTGATTAATGAGGATTAATCGAGTATTTATAGCCTTGGGAAGCGTGCAACTCTCTAGGTTTAAGGTAAACCTAGGGCCGATCGGGCTTCTAGACTGAAATGGGCCTTGATGGCCGGTTGTCCCATTTGGCATGGGTGGACACGTGGCGTGTCTTAAGTGGTCCGTGAGGACGCGTGGCGGAACCTGGTTGGTCCACTTGTCAAACGGCGCTTGGTGGATAAAAATCCCCTAATCATTTGCCCCTCACAGGTGGCACGCGACTGGTCACGTGTCGCCTGTGACAGGTCGCACGGTGACAGGCGACGGCCCGTTACAGGTGTCACCTTGCAGACGGCCGGGAGACTCTCCCGCCCAAAATTTGAATTCGGAAGCGACCCTTCGCCTTCTCATTTTGCCTATAAAAGGAAGTGCTGACTTCGGTCATTTTCACATTTGAGAATTTTTGCGAGAACATTCGGACCCCTGAACTTGCTCTGACATTTTCGGACTTTTCTGCCTACCGCCTGTTCTGACAAGCCGACTGACCCGAACTTTCAGGACTTCATCAACTGTCATCCGTTCAGGTAACTCAGTTCTCTTACTCTTAATTTTCTTTTTATTTTTTGAAATGGCACCATGGAAGCACACGACACGCCCTAAGTTAGTGATCAGCCGGTCACCGGGGACGGCTGAATCTAGGACTAGGAGTGCCGCCTGCCCTTTTCTGGACCCATCTTTGCCCTTTATACAAAGTCCGACTGAATCTGTGTCTATGCAGAACGTGATGGCCAGAACAAAAAAAGACTGCTGAAATATCAAACTCAGACGGCTCCTCCAAAGGGTACTCCTTAGCG
Organism: Chenopodium quinoa; assembly: GCF_001683475.1. Taxonomy (NCBI): domain Eukaryota; kingdom Viridiplantae; phylum Streptophyta; class Magnoliopsida; order Caryophyllales; family Amaranthaceae; genus Chenopodium; species Chenopodium quinoa. The sequence continues at coordinate 1,037 of NW_018743322.1, forward strand.
AAACATCTGACCAGGCGCCAGATGTGGAACGAGGCGACTGTCAAGCTGACAGTTCTGAGAGAGGGACCAAGGTGTTCCCTTCTCATCTAACCGTGGACATGTCTAATTTACCTTCTGCTCCTTCTAAGGGAGAGGAGGCGGGCCCCTCTAGGAGAGGGGAGGAGTCGTCCTCTTCGGACTCGTCAGGGGACGAGTCCGATTCCAGCTCTTCTGACATAGTTCTTCTGACTCAGAAGAAAAACATAACCGCCTACAAGAGGCGAGAAGTTCCCATGCAGTGGAGAAGGGGGATAATTGGGCAGAGCCGTCCGCCTCTTACAGAGAGGAAAACACCCCCTACTACTGCAGGGTGCCCCGGGGCCGGATCGCAACCATGCGAGACAACGTGGCGAGCTTTATTGCTAACCACAAAATGGGCCCGGAGTATTTACTGTTTGTGCCGGATCCAGAAGATACTGTCGTCTGGCCGGCTGGTACCAGCTATGGTGACGGCTGTTTTGGCTGCTATGTGGCGGCCATCAAAGCTGGTCTGCGCTTCCCATTACATCCGGCTGTTCAGCGGATTTTAGATGGGTATGATCTGGGGTTATGGCAGTTAGCCCCAACTCTTGGGTAAACGTACTCGGCTATGTGGCCGGGTGCGAACTGAACGGGGTGGAGCCAAGTTTTTGAGGCTTTCGCCCACATGAACTATCTCAGCCGGACCCCTAAGTCGGGAGGTACCGGCTGGTATCAACTAACAAGCCACAGGGGTTACCTCATGACGAGAGGTAAGGCAAACAAATGGAAGGATTGGCGGAACACCTTCCTTATTATCGAGAGTTTCAGACACGGAGCTGAACAAACGTTTTAACAAGTGGAACAGGGATCCGCCTCTTCTTGCAGGCGGCCGCAGCATGCCGCCTGTTCCCCCAAAGGCTAAAAGAGAGATCCTAGACAAAGGACTCTTCAAAGTAGAGACTAGGGTGAACTCTACTTCAGGGGTACGAGAGCAAGTACCCCTACACTGCGTCCCGAGCTTCAAGTGGCTCTATGATGAGTACTTCTTGGCCGCCTGTGGCCTCGGCAGTCGGTGCTCTAGAGGTAGCCGGCCTGACGAATACTCTGTTTTTTCACGCCTTGTTTACTTGGGATTTTTACTAACTTTGCTGTTTATTTCTTTCAGCCGACGCCATGAGTAAAATAACAGCATCTAAGACTGCGGCGGCCATGCTGCGGGTTTCACTAATGAAGCAGTCGTACGCCGACTCCCCCAGCAAGGAGGCACCCTTGGTCAGCTTTGAAAACTCTTCCCCTTTAAGTTGTATTATGCATATACTAACTCTTTTTGTTTTCAGTCTGGCACTCCAAGGGCTTCTTCCTCGCAACAGCCGGACCCCAAGGCCCGGAGAACGACTGTTGCAAGCTCTCCTGGGTCTTCCAGGAAAACAGTGGCGGCTGAGAAGCAGCCGGCCACTTCCTCAAAAACCCAGGCGGGGCCGCCTAGATGTATGGACACTTGCTTGTAAAAACTCACTCTTGCTTCCTTCTTGATTAGGTCTAACTTGTTTTTCCTTTTGCTTAATGCAGCCGGCCCCCAGGACTTGACTTGGTTGAGGTAGCCAAGTCAATGGTTAAAGTAGTTCCTCCCTCTGACAGGGAGGCGGTCAAGGGTGCCGGCACCCTTGACCTCGATGGAATTTCGGGGATCCTAGCTGAGGTATACCCTTTTGAAGTTCCAGGACGCCTGTTAACCCTTTTGATTGGAAATTGACGCCTGTTTTTCTTTGTACTTAGGCCCTGCTCCGAGTCAACAGCCTTCGCAAGCCGATTTGATCGGAAAAAAAAAAGAGGTAAAGGCCGCAAAGGCTATGGCCGCCTCCAGCTGTGATAAAGCAATGTTTTCAAATTGCCCAAAATGAAGTACTGACCATTGATCTTCTTTATTATCAGGCGCAGGCGACCGCCGCTGTTCGGGCTCAGCTAGAGGCGGCCCAAAAGAAGGTTGACGAGCTGGAGGGGACCGTCACCAAATTTAAAGCCGAGCTGAAACCCCTTCGCCAGAAAATGCACTCTTACGAAGCCATGGAGAAATCTTTGGCTAACGTAAAAGAACGCCTGGTGAACCAGGAGAAGAGTCTTACCCAAGAGCTCTCGGACAAGGCCGAGCAAGAAAAACAAGAGCTCGTCCGGGAGATGGTGGAAGACTCCGCCCAAATCCAACGCAATGACCTGGGAACGACTGTTCCCCAGTGCCGACTTTGCCTCATGGGAAAGAACGTACCGCCAGTGTTCGGAAATATATAATCAACAGATCCTGGCGGCTGCTGAAGAAGAGGCGATGGACGTTGCGTTGGAGGAGGAAGAGCCGGTTGTGGCGCTTGTGCCACTTGGGGGAAAGGCATCAAAAGATGATGCAGCGAAGGCCGAGTCCAGCAAGAAGAGTGCTGACCAGGCGGCTGCTGCTGATACTGAACTGCCCCCTTCTTAAGCTTTAAGTATATTTTTTCTTTTCACGGCCTGCGTGCCGTTTGCTTTGTAATTACCCGGCCAGGGGGCCGGGGTTTTGAATATTCTGCTGGTCTTTTATGGCCGGCTCATTTTAATCAAAATTTTTTGTTTTTGTTCAAATTTGTCTAAGTATTTGAAATTTGCTCACTAGACAGACTGTTGTGTATGGCCGAACGTTAAGACAGGTACAAATAGTAAGTATGCCGCCTATGCCCCTGGACGACTGGTTGTCTGTTTCCAGGATAGATGATCAGTCGGCCATTTAATCAATCGGTATTCGAACTCTTTATTCAATTTGACCAAGTAAATAGAATTACCAAGTAGCCAAGGAATTTAAGTAGGAAAACAAGCGGCGGGTACCGGTTGTTTCCCTTTATTGCCAATGTTGGCCTCTAATTTGTTATTTGTTAACCTAGCAAGAGTATTGGTTGAGAGCCTTTGTTTATTAAAAACAAGTGGACGACTCGTACCTTTTAGGCTCAGTACTAAGTTTGAGTGACTATTAAGTTAACATAGGAGTTACTTAGTCTTCGTCACAATCTTGATTGAGTAGTAAAGGTATCAGGCGGCGTAGGCCGGCTAGACCCCTTGATTCACCAATGTTTGTTGGCTATTTACTCAATAGGTTATCCAGTAGGAATAGGGGTTCGAGTGCCCTTGTTTGTATAAAACAGGCGGACGACTCAAACTTTTTAGGTTCCATACCAAATTTGAAGGAGTGACTATGAGTTAACTTTGGAGTTACTCAGTCGCCGTCACTTTTGTTTGAGAAGTAGAGGTACCAGGCGGCGTAGACCGGCTAGACCCCTTGATTCGCCAATGTTTGTTGGCTATTAACTCAATAGGTACCCCTGCATTTATCCCAAGTAATACAGGCGGTCATCTGACTCAGATGTCAACTGCTACCACTGGTTTGGTTAGTGATAGAGTTATCCTTGTCTCAAAAACGGCTACGTGGTTGCCCTTTGGGACAGTCGTATAGGTGCCGTGTAATTAGTTTATAGAACAATGTTCCACCCAAAAGGGAGCTGCTCTCTGCGACGAATTTCATCCGAATGGATGCCGCCGGACGCCTGCTATAATGTTGGGACAGGTCGGATTAGTTTTTAAAAGTTAGATCAGTTGACTAGGCGCCTGGTCTGATCATTCGGCCGGTGGCCTTGATAAGTTCTTGGTGAACGTAGGTGCTAAGTCAAAGAAGGGTAGCCGCCTGTTAGGCACAGGGTCGGCCAGGCCCTAATCTTTTTAGCTAAGTATTGTGAGTAAAATACTCAATGGAGAGTAGCCGACTGTAAAGGTACAGACGGCATGCCCCTCTGAAGATAGAGTGAAAAAACTCAATGGAGAGTAGCCGACTGTAAAGGTACAGACGGCATGCCCCTCTGAAGATAGAGTGAAAAAACTCAATGGAGAGTAGCCGACTGTAAAGGTACAGACGGCATGCCCCTCGTAATACAAAATTGAATAGTAAGTGCCAACTTTATTAAGTAGCTCTTTACTTTACATCATTCAAAAGAAATATTTCTTAAGGTTATCTACATTCCAAGTTCGAGGCAACGGTTGTCCGTCTGGTGTTTCCAGACGGTAGGTACCGTCCCTGACTTCCGCATAGATTCGGTAGGGTCCTTCCCAGTTGGGAGTTAGTTTGCCAGACTCGTTAGCCCTACCAACTGCTTCCATTTTTCTAAGTACAAAGTCCCCTACTTTGAGTGGACGCCTGTGCACTTTTTTGTTGTATGATCTAGTCATTCTCAGGCGGTAGATTTCATGGCGCAAAACAGCATTGCCCCTCTTTTCAGGAAGTGAGTCTAATGCCAGGCGCATAGCTTCCCAGTTTGCCTCTTCGTCATATAGCATTACTCGAAGAGTCGGCTCGTAGTGTTCTATTGGAAGAACAGCTTCTGCACCATAAGTTAGGAGGAATGGAGTTTCTCCAGTCGCCCCTTTTTCAGTCGTCCTAATGGCCCAAAGAACATGTGGTAGTTCATCTGCCCATAGGCCGCCTGCTCGTTCAACTTTTTTCTTGAGACCGTCTGAGATGATTTTATTAAAGGCTTCTACCTGGCCGTTTGCTTGTGGACGGCCGACAGATGCAAAGTAATGTCCAATTCCTTGGTCTCCCAACCAGCTTTTGAGAACAGGCGTCTCAAATTGGGGACCATTATCAAAAAACCATAGACATGGGAACCCCGAACCGAGTGATGACGTTTTTCCAAATGAATGAAATTACATCTTTCGTCTTGATTCCCTTTACAGCCTCCGCCTCTACCCATTTAGTGAAGTAGTCAACGGCAACAAGTATATACCTTCTGCCGCCTGTAGCAGGCGTATATGGACCCAGAATGTCCATGCCCCACTTAGCAAACGGTAGTGGGCTGTGAATAGTAGTGAGGTCAGTAGCCGGACGGTGAATTAATTTGCCAAACCTTTGGCACTTGTCACATTTTTTTCACCATCTCCATTGCATCTGCTTCCAAAGTAGGCCAAAAGTAGCCCTGCCGCCTTGCCCTTTGAGCAAGCATCCTACCACCTATATGGGAAGCACAGAAACCAGAGTGAAGATCATCTAGTATCTCTCGTCCCTTTTCAGGAGTAACACACTTTAAGAAGGGTTGAAGGTGCCCCCTCTTGTGCAGTTCCCCCTGTATCATTTCAAAACAGGAGGCTCGTTTTTTCAGTGATGCCGCCTGTTGAGGATCATCCGGCAGTGTACCGTTTGTCAGATATGCCCTGATTGAATCCATCCAGGTTGAGCTTCTGTCTAGAATTCCAATAGGATTTTCCTCGATGCTTCTCTTCTCCATTACTTCCCAAAACACAGTTCGAGGAGTATCGGAGGAGGCGGATGATGCTAATTTCGAGAGTGCATCTGCCTGGTTGTTTTCTGATCTCGGTACTTGGATCAGATGGAAATCCTCAAGGGAGCCGACTGCTTGTCGGACCGCCTGTAAATATTTGATCATGGCCGGATGTGTTGCTTCGTATTCGCCATTGTACTGACTCACTATCAGTTGTGAATCAGAACAGGCGTCTATTTTCCTTGCCCCGGCCGCCTTACACATGCGGATCCCGGCTAGTAAAGCTTCATATTCTGCCTCATTGTTTGAAGCCTGGAAACTGAAGCGTAGAGCATACTCGAACCTGTCGCCCTCTGGAGATTGACATACGACGCCTGCTCCACAACCGTTTGAAGTAGAGCTTCCGTCCACATATACCTTCCAGACTTGGTCTGGAACTTGAGAGTCAGGAGGACGAGTCATCTCTACAATAAAGTCAGCAAAGGCTTGCCCCTTCACTGCTTTTCTAGGCTCGAAAGTAACTTCGAGACTCTGCATTTCTATGGCCCATTTGATCATTCGTCCGGAGGACTCCATGGTGGTAAGGGGCCGTTTGATCGGTTGGTCGGTATACACGACGACTGCATGTGCCAGAAAGTAGGGCTTCAATTTTTTAACAGCCATGAAGAGTGCAAGACCAAATTTCTCCACTAGGGGATACCTCAACTCGGCATTTTTCAGTACGTGACTGACAAAGTAGACCGGAAGTTGACAGCCGTCCCTTTCAGCAAGGAGCACCGCGCTTAACGCATGATCAGAGACGGCCAGGTACATGTAGAGATTTTCTTTGGGCAAAGGGCTGACCAGCCTTGGCAAGGAATGCAAGTGAACCTTTAATTTCTGGAAGGCGGCCTCAGCATCCGGCCCCCATTCAAACCTTGCCTTTTTCTTAATTGCCTGGAAAAAGTATAGGCATTTGTCGCCTGATCGGCTTAGAAATCTTCCCAAGGCCGCCAGACAACCTGTTAACTTCTGAACCTCTCGGACGGTACGAGGCGACTGCATGTCAATGACCGCCTGTACCTTCTCAGGGTTCGCCTCTATTCCTCTCTGGTTGATAAGGAATCCGAGAAATTTCCCAGACTCAACTCCAAATACACATTTCTTGGGATTGAGCATGACATGGTGCCGCCTGAGTGTGGCGAAAGTTTCTCGGAGGTCCGTCAGATGATCTTTCTGAAGTTTAGTCTTAACAATCATATCATCAATGTATGCCTCGACGTTTCTCCCAATCTGATCAAAGAACACTGTGTTTATCATTCGTTGGAATGTAGCCGGGGCATTCTTAAGACCAAACGGCATGACCGTATAACAGTATAATCCCTGATCAGTGACGAAGGCCGTCTTCTCCTGATCTTTCTTCCACAAAGGAATTTGATGAAAACCAGAATAGGCGTCCATAAAACTCATCAAGGCATGGCCGGCTGTTGAGTCGACCAGGTTATCAATTTTGGGCAGAGGGTAACTGTCTTTGGGGCACGCCTTGTTCAAGTCTGTGTAGTCTACACACATTCGCCAGGTGCCATTCGGCTTTTTAACAAGTACCACATTTGCAACCCAATCTGGGAAGTAACATTGCCGAATGAACCCTGCATCAAGTAATTTTTTGACTTCGGCGGCGGCCGCCTGACCTCTCTCTTCACCATGGTTCCGCTTCTTTTGCCGTACAGGCTTCTTTTTCGGATCCACAGCGAGTTTGTGTACTGCCAGATCAGGACTAATGCCTGGCATTTCATGGACTTCAAATGCAAAGATGTCCTTGTATTCTTTCAACAGGTTGTGAAAGTCATCACCAAGGTTTCTCAGAGCAGTCGTCCCAACTTTGACTGTTCGGTCAGGGCGGGAGTCGTCTAATATCAGGTCCGTATGCTCACCAGCCGGCTGAGGGCGGAACTCATCCGGCCGGTCCTCTGCCAATGATTGCTATTTTCTTGCCTTTCTGGCGGACTCTGTCTGGGACGCCTTTCTTTTTCTGTCGCCTGTTTCTTGAACAGGCGCACTTTCCTTGACATTGTCAAGGTCTGTTTTTTCTCCACTTGAGCCAGTGGCCTTAGCAGTGGGTTTGACATCCGAGAGATAGCACTCTCGGGCCATCCTCTGATCTCCCCTTAGGGAGCCGACTGTTCCATTGTCCCTTTCAAACTTAAGCAGCATAAGTGACGGGATTATAACAGCCTTGGCACTATTCAGGGTTGGGCGACCCAGAATCATGTTGTAGGCAGAGAGTTCCTCTACAACTAGGAATCGGACTACCATGTGTCGTCCTTCCCCTTTTTCGCCCAGGCGGACGGGTAGATCAACTCGTCCCAGTGGGTGGACGACTCCTCCTCCAAACCCTATTAAAGGGTGGGAGGCCGGATGTATGCAGTCCGTCTGATATTTCAGTTTTGACAGACATTTGCTGCTGATGAGATCCGAAGAGCTCCCAGTATCTATGAGGATTCGACCAACTCTCTGGTTGGCCACTTTACATTCAATAACGAGAGGGTCGTCATGCGGCCCCCTTATTCCTCCTAGATCCTCTTCAGTGATGACAATCTCAGGAAATGTATATTTGGACGGTCGTTCTTGGTGAACGGAATTTACATCTAACCGCCTTATATTATCTTTGTTGCCCCTAATAGTGGGGCCGCCTCCTGAGAAGCCGCCTGCAATGGTGTAGACGACTGCATCATCTGTATCGGAACTGTCGGCCTGTTGATTCTTTTTGGCCGACTGCTTTTTTGAGGAAGTATTCCCCGTAGATTTCTTGACATAAGTGTCAAGATCACCTTGATCAGCCAAGCGGTCTAGGTACCGCATGAGACTAATGCAGTCGTTGGTGTGATGACCAATGTCATCATGATAAGCACAGATTTTGTCTTGGTTCCGGTTGCTCGCAGAACCCTTCATGGGGAGCGGTTTCTCAATTGAGAGCCGTCCCTTTATTTCTTTTAGGATAAACTGGTTATCCTTGTTAAACACATACTTTGGGGAGTATGGTTTGAATTCCTTTTTCTTCTTGGCCGGCTGTTTAGAGGAATCAGCCGCCCAGACCCCTTTTCTTTTTTCATCTTTGTTGGACGACTGTTTCTGTCGTCCTTCTCTATTGTCGAACCTCTTCCCGTCCGACTGTTTCATTGTACACAGATCAGTCGCCTGTATATAGGCTTCTGCTTCAATCAAGGCCTCTTGAAGAGTCGCCACCCTTTTTCGAACTAAATCAAATTTGAAGGTAGACCCGTCTTTGAGACCTCTAAAAAAGTCAGTATAAGCTACCTCATCCGGTAACCCTTGAATCTGTATTCTCATCAGGTTGAACCGCCTGATGTAGGAACGAAGCCCCTCCTTTTCACCCTGCTGAATTGTTCCCAAATCAAGGGTCGTTTTCTTCGCAGGGATGTTCATTGCAAAGTTGGAGGCAAATAAGTAAGCAAGCGTCCTGAAACTGTTTACACAACCAGTCGGCAGGTTGCCGAACCATTGCTGTGCAATTCCCTTGAGAGTTGCTGGGAAACACTTGCACCAAGTGGGATCATCCAACCCTTGAAGGTACATCAGGTTGGTGAATGCCATCAGATGGTCTTCCGGGTTAGTAGTGCCATCATAGGCGCCTACTAAAACATTTTTTACTTTGGCCGGCTGAGCGGCTTCAGTAATTTCCTTGGAGAAGGCCGACGGCTGTTCACCAAGTCTAAGCAGCCGTAGCTGCCAGTCCATAGGTTGGACGTTTTTTGCTGCAGGTCCACCAAATGGAGGTGGCTGCATAAAATATTGTTGTTGCGGCACAAATGGCAAATTTGGTACCGCCTGCGCACTATGAAAGCCAGACTGTCGGGAGGTGCCGCCTGACTGACTCTCATGGTACGACTGAGTTGGCCTCATCGAGGCATTTCGCAAACTGTCCTGAAAATTTGAAGTAGAAGCCGACTCTGATAATCGGTCACTCTTCTTCTGCTCTAGCAGGTGCCGAGCATCTGTGAACGTTTGCTTTGACCCATCCGCCTGAATATGACGAACCGGTTTCCTATTTCCCGTAGGATAACGGAGTTTTGTGAAATCAAGAGCAGACGGCTCCCGCTTCTTAGATTTAGGATGGGGAGTCGCCTCTCGCCCTTGAACTGGCTTCCTCTTCAGTGAAATGGAAGGTTTTTTGGCCGCCTGCTCTTTGACTGAAGCAGGCGGTTTTTTGTTGATCAACTCTTGGATCTCTCCCTTGAATCCCCTCATGAAGGTCATGAGTTCGTTCCTTGTGATGGGAGCAGACCCATCAGTCGGCTGTTGCCGAGCAAGCGGTGCGCCTGCTGGCTCGCTTCCTGTTTGAAGATACTCCCGTTCCCTTATTTCAGTATGACGGGTACGGCGGGCCCTTAGGGTCCCGTCTGGAGCTGTATGAGTTTCAACTTCAAATTCACTCTCGGTATCATGGTCCGACTGAACTTGAGGGTCGTCTAGGGGACGCCTCTCTTCTGGGGTCGGTACAGACTTGGATGCCATCTCTGAAGTACTCTCCCCACAGACGGCGCCAAATGTTTCGGGGTTTTCTGATGTCCTGCGGGAGAGTTACAATTCCGAGACTGGAACCGGACGCCTGTACCTGCAAAATAACGGAGACTCCTGAGAGCTCCGCCTCCAACGGTCGAGTTAGTACCTGATTAAGGAGTAATTAATACAGAAATTAAAGTAATAAGGTCTCTCTAGGTGAGAGTATTTAATGTAGGTAATCTGCTTTGCTAGCGAGATCAGCCGGTTATTAGTGTGTTCTGCCAATTATTCGGTCCCTTGATTAATGAGGATTAATCGAGTATTTATAGCCTTGGGAAGCGTGCAACTCTCTAGGTTTAAGGTAAACCTAGGGCCGATCGGGCTTCTAGACTGAAATGGGCCTTGATGGCCGGTTGTCCCATTTGGCATGGGTGGACACGTGGCGTGTCTTAAGTGGTCCGTGGAGGACGCGTGGCGGAACCTGGTTGGTCCACTTGTCAAACGGCGCTTGGTGGATAAAAATCCCCTAATCACCCGGCTTTCAAAATAGAACATAAATGAGTTCCCAATCCACCCACTCGGCACTGCTAGGACACTCAGCCGATCCCCAGGAACGGCTGAGTCTAGAACAGGGGGTGCCTCTTCTGGACTGTCGGAACCAATATGCTCATCTCCGAATTCCTCCCTCTCTGTGTCTATGCAGGACACAATGGCCAGAACGAAACAAACGGCCAGGCGGTCTAAGAGCCGGCGCACCATGAGAGTGCCTGCCGATGAGGTTTTCCCGGATGGGGATCCGAGGGATTCGGAGGAGAGTGGATCCGACGAAGAGGCTCCTTCTACATCCGGGAGCTCTGGGATGAGAGAGGTGGACGGCGAGGGAGCCGCCTCCTCCAATGAAGCCGGCGATGCTGAGGCCGCCCACGGATCAAGAGCAGAATCTTCCGGCTCTGACTAGGGGGATTTTGCGGCTGACTTTCAGCAGCCACCAAAAGTAGCTGACAACCCCAACCCAAAGAGAACCCGGATGCTGCCGAGCAACATTGCCCTTCTTAACAGCGGGTTCAGGGCTTTTAAGGAGAAACATCCCTTTGGAAGGGGATGGGAAGTTATTGTCCCTCCGGCTGATGCTGTAATGGCCTGGGGGGACGACATTGATCATGCAGATGACTACTTCATCTTCTATGAGGCGGTAATAGAAGCCGGCCTCCGGTTCCCCCTCCACCCCGGGATTAGGAAAATCCTAAAGGGGTACGATCTGGGGGTTTGGCAGCTCACCCTAAACTCGTGGGTGAACATTTTAAGTTACATTGCCGCCTGTGAGTTCCAAAAATTGAACCCTAGCTTCTCTGCCTTCGCTCACATGCACTATTTGAGCAAGGCTCCAGGCGGCCATGGGGCATGGTATACTCTGACTACCTTGCCCCAATACTTAATGACTTTGGATAAAGTGTCCAAATGGTCCGGGTGGAAGGACAAGTTTTATTTGATTTCCTCCCCCACCCTAAGACACAACCGGACACTGCGCCGGTACAACACTTAGTCGGCTCTTCTTGGACGCAAATGCCCTCTCCCGGAACTATCTACTAAAGCCCGGGAGCAGATCATGGAGCCGGGATTTTTTGAAACTACAACTGAGCCCATGGGGGATGGGACTCACATTATTGTTCCTAAGAACTGGATCCCCCACCCGGACTTCTTCAAAGATGAATGCTTTTTGTCCGCCTGCGGACTGAGCACAATGTTTCCCAGGGGAAGAATACTTCTCACCTGGAACAATTGTTATTTTCTTTTTATTGCAAACTTGCTTTAATTCTTTCTAACTTGGAATTCTTGTTATTGCAGAAGAAGCCCTGAACATGGTTGACCAGGACAAGACTACTGCTAAATCGGCTGCGCTATTGCGCAAGGAGGCGGCTCTTGCCAAAAAGGCAGTCGTCGAGGCGAAGGACAACAAGAAAGGCGGGGTAAGACCGCCTGACTTAATGTTGGCATTTTTTTTATATATATATATACCGGTTGGGTATACTCATATTTGCTTCTTTCTAAGGAGTCCGCCAAGAGAATCCCTCGGTCATTCTCCAAACTTCTCAAAAGGCAAGGAGATGGTCTGGAAAAGACTCTGGCTGCCAAAGCCGCAAGAAAGGACGCCCCCCAAAAACAAAACTCTGCCCAATCCGGACGTCCAACGACTGGGGGCAAGTCCCCTGCTGTTCTGAAGAAACTGAGTGAAAGCTCAGAACAGCAGAAAGCGCCGGAAGCCTCTACGGCCTCGAAGGGTGGCGAGACAACCAAGGTTGCAGGCGGTGCGGCAACCACTGGGGAGGAGAACAATCCGGAGACCCAACCGGAAATTCACGGTAAGGAACAAACTGAGATACCTTGGCCACTTGATTTTATGAGAGTCAAGACCAAGGTTGATTTTTCAAAAGGGTCAGTCAGCAGCCGGCAACGAATGAATGCCAGCTACGCTGCTTCTATCTCACAAAGAACTACTTTTGATGCAGATCTGCTTCCTAACCCGCCGGATCTCGCCGGCTTCGCGAAGCGGATGGTGAGGACCATCACCCGGTCTGAGAAGGCTTCCATACCTGATCTGCAGGTCGTGGACTTCGACCGGATAATGGGCTCTCTGTCTGAGGTACATGATTCCTCTATCTTGATGTCTTTAATCTTTATCCTGACTTACTCATAAACCGGCTGTTATTGATTCAGGCCATGATGAGAGTGGACAGTCTCCGGGGCCCCTTCAGGCGGAAATAGGAAGAGGTAAATGACGCCAAACGGAGGGCCCTAGAAAACCTCAACTTTGCTGAACATTCTGATTATATGTGTAATTTAAAGATTAAAGCAGTAGAGTTGAAACAGGAGGAGCTGATCCGGAGAAGACCCTACCTAAGCCATAGGCGGTCCTCCCCCTTTCTGCGGCATAATGCCACCCATCTTTTTTACCGGCTTGCATGTCGTGTTTTGTTGTATCTTTTTACCAACCATGGGGTTGGATTAACATTTCCACTTTCTTACTTCACCGGATGTGTCCGGTTAACAATTATTCTGGCCTTTGTGCCATTTTATATGAATGAAGTATTCCGACTCAGTCGGATTTTATATATGTCTTGAGTTTTTTTTTTCGATTTGAATTTTTATTTCAATTCTATAGTATTTTTCCTAACTTAAAAAAGCATGTGGCAATTTGCAATCCGGGTGCTCTTGCCCCTGGGCGGCTGTGTGGTTGGTTTTATGTCAGGCTGATTGATTGGCTTGAGAACACTTGATACTTGGAGAAGTATGAAGTGTTTTTAGGCCAATCAATCACAATTGTGATTGCCCCAAACCAAGTGCACAGCCGGCCATAAAAGCGGGTGCTTTGAGCTTCTTACCCAGACGGTTATATTTCGTCTGGGGTTAACGCGTAGCCATTACACAATCCTTTGCCCCAATAGGGGAAGTGAGTGCAACTTTGGAATAAATAACCCAAGAATCTCTATCAATGACCGACTGATGCCTATGGGCATCCGATATCTGGAAACTTATTCGTTCTTCTTAGGTTATTTTGGTCAGACGGCTATGAGTTGACCAATTTGGTCGTTCAATTTTTGCCGTCTGCATGGGTAGAACCGACAAATAGTCCGTTCTCTGCGACGATTGCACCCGGAGGGGTGTCGCCGGACGCCTTTGTCCATGTTGGGACAGGCGATTTTATAAAATGAGCAACCATCCGGCCATTTTGGCATCTGGCCTTGTTTGAGACCGGTTGTATACCCACTAAACGTTTTTGCGCTTAGTTTTTAGTCAGAGTATTGAATTTACACTAAGTATTGAACTTAGTTTTTAAAGCAAACGAGTCTGTCTGAGTATTACCCAGACGGACTGGCAAATATTTGATCATACTAAATATCAAACTTAGTTAGATAAATAGAGAATCCGTCTGAGTATTACCTAGGTGGATAGTCAGGCAGTTGAATAAACAAAGTATTAAACTTAAATAAACAAGAGATCCGAGTCTTACCCAGGCGGATAAACAAATGTAACCTTCACTAAGTGTCTAACTTATTTAGGTAAATGGGGAATCCGCCTGGATATTACCCGGAAGGATAATCAAACGATAACTCAATTTTGCAAACAAAGTCCGAATCATCATTAATTGACTCACTGTTTACAAAAAGTTTACATTCTCATAAGTAGTACTTTTTTAGATTGTCTACATTCCAAGTTCTAGGCAGGCGCCTGCCTTCTGGAGTTTCCAAGCGGTAGGTGCCATCCCTTACTTCTTCATAGATCCGGTAGGGGCCTTCCCAATTTGGAGTTAGCTTTCTCAGCTCATTAGCCCTACCAGTTGCCTCCATTTTCCGTAACACTAAGTCGTCAACTTTCAAAGGACGCTTGTGCACTCTCTTGTTATAGGCTCTGGTCATCCTCAGACGGTATATCTCATGGCGCAGGACAGCATTGCCCCTACGCTCCGAGAAGGAGTCCAATGCCAGCCGCATGGCCTCCCAATTTGCCTCTTCATCATAGAGCAAAACTCTGAGAGTCGGCTCATAATGCTCAATAGGCAAAACGGCTTCAGCACCGTATACCATGAGAAATGGGGTTTCGCCGGTTTCCCCCTTCGCTGTTGTCCCGATGGCCCACAGGACATGGATTAATTCTTCTGCCCATAAGCCACCGGCTTTTTCTATTTTCTTTTTAATGCCGTCTAAGATGAGTTTGTTGAAGGCTTCAACTTGGCCGTTTGCTTGGGGCCGACCAACAGATGCAAAATAGCTTGAGATCCCCTGATCTCCCAACCAAGTTTTTAGCTGAGGCGTCTCAAACTGAGGACCATTATCAAACACCATAGACATAGGTACCCCGTACCGGGTGATAATGTTCTTCCAAATGAAGGAAATTACGTCTGCTTCGTTTCTTTTTGTCCAAGTTGCTTCTCTTTTTGTCCAAGTTGCTTCTCTTTTTGTCTATGTTTTTGACCACCTCAGCCTCCACCCACTTGGTGAAGTAATCCACAGCCACCAAGATGTAGCGCTTTCGCCTGGAGCAGGCGTGTAAGGACCTAGAATGTCCATTCCCCATTTTGCAAACGGGATTGGGTTGTGGATGGCCGTCAGATCAGTAGCCGGTCGGTGAATAAGTTTGCCAAATTTTTGGCACTTGTCACATTTCTTCACCAACTCTTTAGCGTCTGCCTCAAGAGTGGGCCAAAAGTAATGTCGTTTAGCTCTGACGGCTAGGGACCTGCCGCCTATATGAGAGGCACAGAATCCCGAGTGTAAGTCTTCGAGAACTTCCTTCCCCTTTTCTGGGGTGACACACTTCAACAGGGGTTTAAGAAATCCTGCTTTGAAGAGTTCTCCATTTTTCAACTCGAAGCTTGCGGCTCGCTTTTTCAGGACGGCTGCTTCCTGTGGTGAATCAGGGAGCGTGCCGTCTGAAAGGTAAGCTCGGATGGCATCCATCTAAGTAGAGCCTCGGTCTAAGGTTCCAATGGGCTCTTCATGTATGCTTCTTTTTTCAAGAACTTCCCAAAAAACCGACCGAGGAGTATCACAGCAGGTGGATGAAGCTAATTTGGACAAGGCATCCGCCTGGTTGTTATCTGACCTGGGCACTTGATTCGGACGGAATTCCTCAAGTGCCCCAGTCTCTTCCTTGTCTGCCTGAAGATATTTGATCATAGCCGGATGAGTTGCCTCATATGTTCCCTCATACTGGCTAACGACCAACTGTGAATCAGAATAGGCGTCAATCTTACATTGCCCCTGCCGCCTTACACATGCGGATTCCAGCTAGCAGGGCTTCATATTCTGCCTCATTATTTGAGGCTTGAAACTTAAACCGCAGTGCATATTCAAATTTGTCCCCCTCTGGGGACTCATATATAATTCCTGCACCACAGCCGTTCTTTGTGGAGCTTCCGTCTACATACACTTTCCAAACCTGGTCAAGATTTTCCGGTTGCACCGGTCGGGTCATTTCAACAATGAAGTCGGCAAACGCCTGACCTTTCACTGCTTTCCTAGGTTCAAAAGTGATTTCAAGACTTTGCATTTCAATAGCCCATTTCAACATTCTTCCGGATGACTCCAGGGTAGACATTGGCCGCTTGAGGGGCTGGTCGGTGTAGATTACCACCGGATGAGCCAGGAAGTATGGCTTCAATTTCTTGAAAGCCATATACAGGGCAAGGCCAAATTTTTCTACCATGGGGTACCGGAGCTCAGCATTTTTTAAGACATGGCTAATGAAATAGACCGGAAGCTTAACACCGTCTCTCTCAGCAAGGAGAACGTCACTAAGGGCATGATCTGAGACAGCTAAGTACATGTATAACACCTCCCTAGACAATGGACTAACAAGTCTTGGCAAAGAGTGGAGGTGTTCTTTCAGCCGTTGAAGGGCCGCCTCAGCCTCATCCCCCCATTCAAATCTGGTTTTCTTCCTGATTTCCTGGAAGAAGTAAAGGCATTTGTCACCTGACCGGCTGAGGAATCTCCCCAGAGCGGCCAGGAAACCGGTTAGTCTCTGTGCTTCCTTGACAGTGCGGGGTGACTTCATGTCAATCACCGCCTGTATCTTCTCAGGGTTAGCCTCTATCCTCCTTTGATCAATTAGGAATCTGAGAAACTTCCCAGACTCAACACCAAAGACGCATTTCTTAAGATTTAACATGACCTTATGCCGCCTGAGTGTGGTGAAGGTTTCTCGGAGATCAGCAAGGTGATCCGTCTGCTGTTTGGATTTGACTATCACGTCATCAATGTATGCCTCTACATTCCTCCCAACTTGATTAACAAAGTCAGTGTTAATCATCCGTTGGAATGTAGCCGGCGCATTTTTCAAGCCAAACGGCATCACCGTGTAATAGAATAGCCCCTGATCAGTGACGAAGGCCGTCTTTTCTTGATCTTTCTTCCACAGGAGTATCTGATGGAAGCCGGAGTAGGCGTCCATGAAACTCATCAAGGCGTGACCGGATGTAAAGTCGACCAGACTGTCGATCTTTGGAAGCGGATAACTGTCCTTTGGACACGCCTTGTTGAGATCTGTGTAATCAACATACATGCGCCAGGTCCTATTCGGTTTCTTAACAAGGACCACATTGGTCACCCAGTCGGGAAAATTACAAGGCCGAATGAACCTGGCGTCTAGCAGCTTTTTGACTTCGGCAGCTCCCGCATGACTTCTTCCTTTCTCGCCGTGGTTTCTTTTCTTTGCCGGATGGGCTTCTTTTCGGGGTCCACGGCGAGTTTGTGGACAGCGAGATCCGGGCTGACGCCTGACATCTCTTCCACTTCAAAGGCAAAGATGTCTTTGAATTCATTCAGATGAAGGTGCAAGTTTGCACCCAAAGTAGAATGAGCAACCGTCCCAACCTTAACAGTATGTTCTGGACGGCTGTTATCCAGGACGAGATCAATGCTTTTGCCAGCCGGTTGGGGACGGAGCTCATCTGACCGCTCACCGGTCAATGATTACTATTTTTTCTCCTTCTTCACCTCCACCAGCAGAGGTGCCTTTCTTTTCTTACCGGCTGCTGGTGGGGCGGGTGCTGGATCGGCATCCTTGACATTGTCAAGGTCTATTGGTTCCTGGACACTTGGGGTTACAATGTCCCTGACGGCTGAGAGGTAGCACTCCCGAGCCGTCTTCTGATCCCCATTCAGGGAACCAACAGTGCCATCATCCTTCTCATACTTGATGAGCATGAGAGATGGGATGATTACTGCCTTGGCTACGTTGAGGGTTGGCCGGCCTAAAATAATGTTGTAGGCGGTCAGCTCCTCAACGACCAAGAATCTGACGACAATATGTCGTCCCTGGCCTTTCTCCCCCAGCCAGATGGGTAAATCAATTCTTCCAGCTGGGTAGACCATCCCACCCCCAAAACCAACCAAGGGGTGGGTGACCGGATGCATGCTGTTGATATTGTATTTCAGCTTCTGCAAGCACCGGAGGCTGATGATGTCTGATGAGCTGCTGATGTCAATAAGGATTCGTCCAACCAGCTGGTTGGCAACCTTACATTCAATGACCACCGGGTCATCATGCGGGCGGCGGACGCTGCCCCTGTCCTTCTCAGTGATTAAGACGTCTGGGAAGGAGGAGCTGGCTTCCGCCTGCTCATCATCATCTTTGTCCATCTTTCGAAGATGGCTCTTGGTGCCCCTGATGGTAGGGCCACCACATGAAAACCCGCCTGCTATAGTGTAGACCGGCTCCTTGTCGGTATCCGAACTACTAGCAGGCTGGGGGGTAGTCTTGGAGGACTGACCCTTGTTTTTCTTTTTTGCCCTGGTTGGGGACTTGGAAATATAGGACTTCAGCATCCCCTTGTCAGCCAGACGGTCCAACGTCCGCTGTAGGCTGAAGTAGTCGTTGGTGTCATGGCCAACTTCCTCATGATATTGGCAAAATTTATTTTTGTTCCTGGATTGAACGGAACTTTTCATTGGATTCGGCTTCTTAAGGGACAGCCGGTCCTTTATCTCCATGAGGATGGAGTTGCAGTCCTTGTTAAACTCGTACTTTGGGACGTACGGTTTAAATTCTTTCTTCTTCTTCTGGGACGGCTGGACAGAGTCACTAACCACCCAGACCTCTTTTCTCTTCTTGCTCTCTTCTTTCTTTTTTGCCGGCTGAGCAGGTCGGTTGTCTCTCTGCTTTTCAGACTTCTTAGAGTCCGACTGGCTACCAGGCGAGCAGAGATCGGTCGCTTGAATGTAGCTTTCCGCCTCCCTTAGGGCCGCCTGTAGCGTGAAAGCCCCTTTTCTGACTAGGTTGAACTTAAAGGTCGACCCGTCTCTCAGACCTTTAAAAAAGTCTGTAAAAGCTACCTCATCAGACAGTCCCTGAATCAGAATTCTGATCAGGTTGAACCGCCTGACATATGAGCGCAGCCCTTCTCTCTCTCCCTGCTTAACAGTGCTCAAATCAAGGCTTGTTTTCTTAGCAGGGATGTTCATTGAGAAATTGGAAGCAAACAGGAAGGCAAGCTTCCTAAAGCTGTCTATGGACCCGGCTGGCAGGTTGCCAAACCATTGTTGGACAATGCCCTTCAATGTAGCCGGGAAGCATCGACACCAAGTGGCATCATCCAACCCCTGCAGATACATGAGGTTGGTGTAAGCCATGAGGTGGTCTTCCGGATTGGTGGTACCATCATAGGTACCAACCAACACATTCTTAACCTTGGCCGGCTAAGCCGCCTCGGTTATCTCCCGAGTGAACGCAGAAGGTTGTTCACCCAGGCGAAGCTGCCAGTCCAATGGCTGGACATTTGGATACGCCGCCTGACCCCCAAAGAAGGTCGGCTGCATGAAGTGAGGAGGATACTGCCCGTAAGCCTGAGTAGGCACATACGGGACGGCTCTAATCATATGAGGGCCAGAATGGACGGTATTACCGCCTGTCTGGCTCTCATGCAAGGAGGGTGCACTCCCTTCAGAGATGTTGTTGAAGCTGTCTGGAAAGTTCGACGTTGAAGCCGACTCAGATAGCGATTCGTTTCTCTTTCGGTTAATAATCTCCCGGGCATCAAGAGTTGATTTTTTACTTCTCACCGGCTGCTGAGGCCGGCGAGTGTTATTAGTGTTCCCTCCAGGAAGGAGAATTTTTGACCAATCAATGGTCCCGGCTGCCTTCTCCTTTGGATAGGGAGTGGGCTGCCGGTTTCTGACTGACTTCCCCTTCTCTGGAGGAGTCTTCTTCGCCGACTGACCTTTACTTGGGCCAGCCCTGCTTTTGGTGATCAGCTCTGTAATTTCACCCTTGAAACTCGTCATGAACCTCATGAGTTCGTCTCGGGTGAGAGGGGCTGATCCAGCTGCCATTTGGGTTGCCCCTTCCGACTGCCCAGGGGGTCTGCTCGGACCCGCCTGGGAAGCACCCCGCTCCAGAGTGTCTCTGGGCCAGATGCGTTTAGTTCTGAGAGAGCCGTCTCCGGCTGTAAAAGTTTCGACCTGAGGATCTTCATCCTCATGGTCTGTAAAAACTTCTGGGTCTTCACCCAGACGGTTAGGGGGTGGTACAGACTCTTGAACCATCTTTGAGGTACTCTCCCCACAGACGGCGCCAAATGTTTTGGGTGTTTTTGTCCCTTGGGAGAGTTACAACACGAAGACTGATCCGCAGTGAGTTTTACCTGCAAAACAAACGAAGACACCGGTTGGGTGGTGCTCCGCCTCCGACGCACAAGTCGGTAACTTGAAACGGAATAGAGAGAACGGAAATTTAGGTGGGTATATGCTCGGATTCCAAGCTCATGTCTTTTTCTGATGTAAGAGAATAAGGGTGTAATTAATGATTCAATGTGTCCCCCAAAGTGGGGAAATATCTCCCTATTTATAGGGTCGTTGAAAAATGCGCCCCTATCTAGGTCACTTGACCTAGATTTTAGTGGGCTGCGCCGTTTTACGGCGTGCTTAGGAATCTGGGCCTTTGAAGGCCGCCATTTTGGATACATATCTGAGGGCGCCAAGTGTCAAGAGGATGTTGAGCCACATGGGCCATCTAAAGCTCGACACGTGGCGACCTCTCATTGGTCTAGGTGTCTAGGGTAAAAATACCCTAAACATGTTTGATATTATTTCGATTCTAAAAGATATATTTGTATGTGTTTGACTCTCATTTCATTCTAAAAGCTTTGTTTGAATGTGTTGGACTTTCATTTGATTCAAAAAGCTATGTTTGAATGTGTTTGACTTTCATTTGATTCAAAAATCTTTGTTTGAATGTGTTTCACTTTCTTTTGATTCATAAAGCTTTTGTTTGAATGTGTTTTACTTTTTTTCAATTCAAAAAAAATTGTTTGAATGTATTTGACTTTCATTTGATTCAAAAAGCTTTGTTTGAACGTGTTTGACATTCATTTGATTCAAAAATCTTTGTTTGAATGTGTTTTACTTTCTTTTGATTCAAAAAGCTATGTTTGAATGTGTTTGACTTTCATTTGATTTTGAAAGATTTGTTTTAATGTGTTTGACTTTCATTTGATTCAAAAAGCTTGTTTTAATGTGTTTGACTTTCTTTTGATTCAAAAAGCTTTTGTTTGAATTTTTTTACTTTATTTTGATTCATAGAGAATTGTTTGAATGTGTTTGACTTTCATTAGATTTAAAAAGCTTTGTTTGAATGTATTTGACTTTCATTTGATTCAAAAAGCTTTGTTTGAATGTGTTTGACTTTTATTTGATTCAAAAACTTTTGTTTGAATGTGTTTGACTTTCTTTTGATTCATAAAAATTTGTTTGAATGTGTTTTACTGTTTTTCGATTTAAAAAGAATTGTTTGAATGTATTTGACTTTCATTTGATTCAAAAAGCATTGTTTGAACGAGTTTGCATTCATTTGATTTAAAAATCTTTGTTTGAATGTGTTTGACTTAATTTGATTCAAAAAGCTATGTTTGAATGTGTTTGATTTTCATTTGATTTTGAAAGATTTGTTTTAATGTGTTTGACTTTCATTTGATTCAAAAAACTTATTTGAATGTGTTTGCCTTTCTTTTGATTCAAAAAGCTTTGTTTGAATTTGTTTTACTTTATTTCGATTCAAAAAGAATGGTTTGAATGTGTTTGACTTTCATTAGATTCAAAAAGCTTTGTTTAAATGTATTTGACTTTCATTTGATCCAAAAAGAATTCTTTGAATGTGTTTGACTTTCATTTGATTCAAAAAGCTTTGTTTGAAGGTGTTTGACTTTCATGTGATTAAAAAAGCTTTGTTTGAACGTGTTTGACTTTATTTTTATTCTAAATGAAAGGCAAATACAATCAAACAAAGTTTTTTGAATCTAATGAAAGTTAAACACATTCAAACAATTCTTTTTGAATCGAAATAAAGTAAAACAAATTCAAATTAAGCTTTTTGAATCAAAAGAAAGTTAAACACATTCAAACAAGCTTTTTGAGTCTAATGAAAGTCAAACACATTAAAACAAATCTTTCAAAATCAAATGAAAGTTAAACACATTCAAACAAAGCTTTTTGAATATAATGAAAGTCAAACACATTCAAACAAAGCTTTTTGAATCAAATGAAAGTCAAACACATTGAAACAAAGCTTTTTGAATCAAATGAAAGTCAAACACATTCAAAAAAAATCTTTTTGAATTGACATAAAGTCATACCTATAAAAACAAAACTTTTTGAATCAAATGAAAGTCAAACACATTCAAATAAATCTTTTTGAATCGAAATAAAGTCAAACACATTCAAACAAAATATTTTGAATCAAATGAAAGCCAAACACATTCAAACAAAGCTTTCTGAATCAAAAGAAAGTTAAACACATTCAAACAAATCTTTTTGGATCGAAATACACTCAAACACATCCAAACAAAGATTTATGAATCAAAAGAAAGTCAAACACATTCGAACAATTCTTTTTTAATAGAAAAAAAAGTAAAAACACATTCAAACAAAGCATTTTGAATCAAAAGAAAGTTAAACACATTCAAAGATAGCTTTTGAATCAAATTAAAGTCAAACACATTCAAACAAATCTTTTTGAATCAAAAGAAAGTCAAACACATTCAAATAAAGCTTTTTTGATCAAAAAAAATTCAAAGACATTCAAACATAGCTTTTTAAATCAAAAGAAAGTCAAACACATTCAAACAAGATTTTTTGATCAAAAAAATTCAAAGACATTCAAACATAGCTTTTTGAATCAATTAAAAGTCAAACACATTCAAAAAAATAAATTTTGATCGAAATAAAGTCAAACACATTCAAACAAAGCTTTTTGAATCAAATAAAAGCCAAACACATTCAAATAAATCTATTTGGATCGAAATACAGTCAAACACATTCAAACATAGCTTTTTAAATCAAAAGAAAGTCAAACACATGCAAACAATTCTTTTTTAATAGAAAAAGGTAAAAACACATACAAAAAAAGCATTTTGAATCAAAAGAAAGTTAAACACATTCAAACATAGCTTTTTGAATCAAATGAAATTCAAACACATTCAAAAAAATCTTTTTGAATCAAAAGAATGTCAAACACATTCACACAAAGTTTTTCGAATCAAAAAAAAGTCAAACACATTCAAACATAGCTTTTTGGATCGAAATACACTCAAACACATTCAAACAAAGATTTATGAATCAAATGAAAGTCAAACACATTCGAACAATTCTTTTTTAATAGAAAAAAAGTAAAAACACATTAAAACAAAACATTTTGAATCAAAAGAAAGTTAAACACATTCAAAGATAGCTTTTGAATCAAATTAAAGTCAAACACATTCAAACAAATCTTTTTGAATCAAAAGAAAGTCAAACACATTCAAATAAAGCTTTTTTGATCAAAAAAAATTCAAAGACATTCAAACATAGCTTTTTAAATCAAAAGAAAGTCAAACACATTCAAACAAATCATTTTTGATCAAAAAAATTCAAAGACATTCAAACATAGCTTTTTGAATCAATTAAAAGTCAAACACATTCAAACAAATCATTTTTGATCGAAATAAAGTCAAACACATTCAAACAAAACTTTTTGAATCAAATAAAAGTCAAACACATTCAAACAAATCTATTTGGATCGAAATACAGTCAAACACATTCAAACATAGCTTTTTGAATCAAAAGAAAGTCAAACACATGCAAACAATTCTTTTTCAATAGAAAAAGGTAAAAACACATACAAAAAAAGCATTTTGAATCAAAAGAAAGTTAAACACATTCAAACATAGCTTTTTGAATCAAATGAAAGTCAAACACATTCAAAAAAATCTTTTTGAATCAAAAGAATGTCAAACACATTCACACAAAGCTTTTCGAATCAAAAAAAAGTCAAACGCATTCAAACAAAGATTTTTGAATCAAATTATATTTAAACACATTCAAACAAATCTTTTTAGATCGAAATATAGTCAAACACATTCAAACAAAGCTTTATGAAGAAAAAGAAAGTCAAAAACATTCAAACAAAGTTTTTTGAATCAAAAGAAAGTCAAACACATTCAAACTAAGCTTTTTGAATCAAAAGAAAGTCAAACACATACAAACAAAGGTTTTTGAATCAAAATAAAGTCAAACACATTCAAACATAGCTTTTTGAATCAAATGAAAGTCAAACACATTGAAACAAAGCTTTTTGTATCAAATGAAAGTCAAACACATTCAAAAAAATCTTTTTGAATCAAAAGAAAGTCAAAGACATTCAAACAAAGCTTTTTGAATAAAATAAAGAAAAACACATTCAAACAAAGCTTTTTGAATCAAATGAAAGTCAAACACATTTAAAGATAGCTTTTGAATCAAATTAAAGTCAAACACATTCAAACAAATCTTTTTGAATCAAAAGAAAGTCAAACACATTCAAACAAAGCTTTTTGGATGAACAAAAAATCAAAGACATTGAAACATAGCTTTTTAAATCAAAAGAAAGTCAAACACATTCAAACAAAGTTTTTTGGATCAAAAAAAATTCAAAGACATTCAAACAAAACTTTTTGAATCAATTAAAAGTCAAACACATTCAAACAAATCATTTTTGATCGAAATAAAGTCAAACACATTCAAACAAAGCTTTTTGAATCAAATAAAAGTCAAACACATTCAAACAAATCTTTTTGGATCGAAATACAGTAAACAACTTCAAACATAGCTTTTTGAATCAAAAGAAAGTCAAACACATTCAAACAATTCTTTTTTAATAGAAAAAGGTAAAAACACATACAAAAAAAGCTTTTTGCATCAAAAGAAAGTTAAACACATTCAAACATAGCTTTTTGAATCAAATGAAAGTCAAACACATTCAAAAAAATCTTTTTGAATCAAAAGAATGTCAAACACATTCACACAAAGGTTTTCGAATCAAAAAAAAGTCAAACACATTCAAACATAGCTTTTTGGATCGAAATACACTCAAACACATTCAAACAAAGATTTATGAATCAAAAGAAAGTCAAACACATTCGAACAATTCTTTTTTAATAGAAAAAAAGTAAAAACACATTCAAACAAAGCTTTTTGAATCAAACGAAAGTTAAACACATTCAAAGATAGCTTTTGAATCAAATTAAAGTCAAACACATTCAAACAAATCTTTTTGAATCAAAAGAAAGTAAAAACACATTCAAACAAAGCTTTTTGAATCAAAAGAAAGTCAAACACATTCAAACATAGCTTTTTAGATCGAAATACACTCAAACACATTCAAACAAAGATTTATGAATCAAAAGAAAGTCAAACACATTCGAACAATTCTTTTTTAATAGAAAAAAGTACAAACACATTCAAACAAAGCTTTTTGAATCAAAAGAAAGTTAAACACATTCAAAGATAGCTTTTGAATCAGATTAAAGTCAAACACATTCAAACAAATCTTTTTGAATCAAAAGAAAGTCAAACACATTCAAACAAAGCTTTTTGGATGAACAAAAAATCAAAGACATTGAAACATAGCTTTTTAAATCAAAAGAAAGTCAAACACATTCAAACAAAGTTTTTTGGATCAAAAAAAATTCAAAGACATTCAAACATAGCTTTTTGAATCAATTAAAAGTCAAACACATTCAAACAAATCATTTTAGATCGAAATAAAGTCAAACACATTCAAACAAAGCTTTTTGAATCAAATAAAAGTCAAACACATTCAAACAAATCTTTTTGGATCGAAATACAGTCAAACACATTCAAATATAGCTTTTTGGATCAAAAGAAAGTCAAACACATTCAAACAATTCTTTTTTAATAAGAAAAAGTAAAAACACATACAAACAAAGCTTTTTGAATCAAAAGAAATTTAAACACATTCAAACATAGCATTTTGAATCAAATGAAAATCAAACACATTCAAAAAAATCTTTTTGAATCAAAAGAATGTCAAACACATTCACACAAAGGTTTTAGAATCAAAAAAAAGTCAAACACATTCAAACATAGCTTTTTGGATCGAAATACACTCAAACACATTCAAACAAAGATTTATGAATCAAAAGAAAGTCAAACACATTCGAACAATTCTTTCTTAATAGAAAAAAAGTAAAAACACATTCAAATAAAGCTTTTTGAATCAAAAGAAAGTTAAACACATTCAAAGATAGGTTTTGAATCAAATTAAAGTCAAACACATTCAAACAAATCTTTTTGAATCAAAAGAAAGTGAAACACATTCAAACAAAGCTTTTTGGATGAAAAAAAATTCAAAGACATTGAAACAGAGCTTTTTAAATCAAAAGAAAGTCAAACACATTCAAACAAAGCTTTTTTGATCAAAAAAAATTCAAAGACATTCAAACATAGCTTTTTGAATCAATTAAAAGTCAAACACATTCAAACAAATCATTTTTGATCGAAATAAAGTCAAACACATTCAAACAAAGCTTTTTAAATCAAATAAAAGTCAAACACATTCAAACAAATCTTTTTGGATCGAAATACAGTCAAACACATTCAAACATAGCTTTTTGAATCAAAAGAAAGTCAAACACATTCAAACAATTCTTTTTTAATAGAAAAAAGTAAAAACACATACAAACAAAGCTTTTTGAATCAAAAGAAAGTTAAACACATTCAAACATAGCTTTTTGAATCAAATGAAAGTCAAACACATTCAAAAAAATCTTTTTGAATCAAAAGAATGTCAAACACATTCACACAAAGGTTTTCGAATCAAAAAAAAGTCAAACGCATTCAAATAAAGATTTTTGAATCAAATTATATTTAAAAACATTCAAACAAATCTTTTTAGATCGAAATATAGTCAAACACATTCAAACAAAGCTTTATGAAGCAAAAGAAAGTCAAAAACATTCAAACAAAGTTTTTTGAATCAAAAGAAAGTCAAACACATTCAAACTAAGCTTTTTGAATCAAAAGAAAGTCAAACACATACAAACAAAGGTTTTTGAATCAAAATAAAGTCAAACACATTCACACATAGCTTTTTGAAACAAATGAAAGTCAAACACATTGAAACAAAGCTTTTTGTATCAAATGAAAGTCAAACACATTAAACACATTCAAACAAAGCTTTTTGAATCAAATGAAAGTCAAACACATTCAAATAAATCTTTTTGAATCGAAATAAAGCTAAACACATTCAAACAAAGCTTTTTGAATCAAAATACAGTCAAACACATTCAAACAAAGCTTTATGAATCAATCGAAAGTCAAACACATTTAAACAATTCTTTTTTAATAGAAAAAAGTAAAAACACATTTAAACAAAGCTTTTTGAATCAAAAGAAAGTTAAACACATTCAGACATAGCTTTTTGAATCAAACGAAAGTCAAACACATTGAAACAAATCTTTTTGAATCAAAAGAAAGTCAAAGACATTCAAACAAAGCTTTTTGAATAAAAAAAAAGTCAAACACATTCAAACGTAGCTTTTTTAATCAAAAGAAAGTCAAACACATTCAAACAAAGCTTTTTGAATCAAATGAAAGTTAAACACATTCAAACAAATCATTTTTTATCGAAATAAAGTCAAACACTTTCAAACAAAGCTTTTTGAATCAAATAAAAGTCAAACACATTCAAACAATTCTTTTTAGATCGAAATTTAGTCAAACACATTCAAAAAATGTTTTTTGATTCAGAAGAAAGTCGAACAAATTCAAACAAATGTTTTCAAATCAAAAGAAATTCAATCACATTCAAATAAACCTTTTTGAATCAAATGAAAGTCAAACACATTCAAAGAAAGATTTTTGAATCAAATGAAAGTTAAACACATTCAAACAAATCTGTTTGTATCGGAATATAGTCAAACACATTCAACCAAAGCTTTATGAATCAAAAGAAAGTCAAACACATTCAAACAATTCTTTTTTAAATGTATTCAAAAAGCTTTGTTTGAATGTATTTGACTTTCATTTGATTCAAAAAGCTTTGTTTGAATGTGTTTGACTTTCATTGGATTCAAAAACTTTTGTTTGAATGTGTTTGACTTTTTTTTATTCAAAAAGTTTTGTTTGAATGTGTTTGACTGTATTTCGATCTAAAAAGATTTGTTTGAATGTATTAGACTTTCATTTGATTCATAAAGCTTTGTTTGAACGTGTTTGACTTTCATTTGATTCAAAAAGCTTTGTTTGAATGTGTTTGACTTTCATTTCATTCAAAATGCTATGTTTGAATGTGTTTGACTTTCATTTTTTTTTGAAAGATTTGTTTTAATGTGTTTGACTTTAATTTGATTCAAAAAGCTTGTTTGAATGTTTTTGGCATTCTTTTGATTCAAAAAGCTTTGTTTAAATCTGTTTTACTTTATTTCGATTCAAAAAGAATGGTTTGATTGTGTTTGACTTTCAATATATTCAAAAACCTTTGTTTGAATGTATTTGATTTTCATTTGATCCAAAAAGAATTTTTTGAATGTGTTTGACTTTCATTTGATTCAAAAAGCTTTGTTTGAATGTGTTTGACTTTCATGTGATTAAAAAAGCTTTGTTTGAATGTGTTTTATTTTCGGTGTTTTTGTCCCTTGGGAGAGTTACAACACGAAGACTGATCCGCAGTGAGCTGTACCTGCAAAACAAACGGAGACACCGGTTGGGTGGTGCTCCGCCTGCGACCATCCGGCCATTTTGGCCTCTGGCCTTGTTTGAGACCGGTTGTATACCCACTAAACGTTTTTGCGCTTAGTTTTTAGTCAGAGTATTGAATTTACACTAAGTATTGAACTTAGTTTTTAAAGCAAACGAGTCTGTCTGGGTATTACCCAGACGGACTGGCAAATATTTGATCATACTAAATATCAAACTTAGTTAGATAAATAGAGAATCCGTCTGAGTATTACCTAGGCGTGCGTCAGGCAGTTGAATAAACAAAGTATTAAACATAAATAAACAACAGATCCGAGTATTACCCAGGCGGATAAACAAAGCTTTTTGAATCAAATGAAAGTCAAACACATTGAAACAAAGCTTTTTGAATCAAATGAAAGTCAAACACATTCAAAAAAAATCTTTTTGAATCGACATAAAGTCATACCTATAAAAACAAAACTTTTTGAATCAAATGAAAGTCAAACACATTCAAATAAATCTTTTTGAATCGAAATAAAGTCAAACACATTCAAACAAAACATTTTGAATCAAATGAAAGCCAAACACATTCAAACAAAGCTTTCTGAATCAAAAGAAAGTTAAACACATTCAAACAAATCTTTTTGGATCGAAATACACTCAAACACATTCAAATAAAGATTTATGAATCAAAACAAAGTCAAACACATTCGAACAATTCTTTTTTAATAGAAAAAAAAGTAAAAACACATTCAAACAAAGATTTTTGAATTAAAAGAAAGTTAAAAACATTCAAAGATAGCTTTTGAATCAAATGAAAATCAAACACATTCATAAAAATCTTTTTGAATCAAAAGAATGTCAAACACATTCACACAAAGGTTTTCGAATCAAAAAAAAGTCAAACACATTCAAACATAGCTTTTTGGATCGAAATACACTCAAACACATTCAAACAAAGATTTATGAATCAAAAGAAAATCAAACACATTCGAACAATTCTTTTTTAATAGAAAAAAAATAAAAACACATTCAAACAAAGCTTTTTGAATCAAAAGAAAGTTAAACACATTCAAAGATAGCTTTTGAATCAAATTAAAGTCAAACACATTCAAATAAATCTTTTTGAATCAAAAGAAAGTGAAACACATTCAAACAAAGCTTTTTGGATGAAAAAAATTCAAAGACATTGAAACATAGCTTTTTAAATCAAAAGAAAGTCAAACACATTCAAACAAAGTTTTTTGGATCAAAAAAAATTCAAAGACATTCAAACATAGCTTTTTGAATCAATTAAAAGTCAAACACATTCAAACAAATCATTTTTGATCGAAATAAAGTCAAACACATTCAAACAAAGCTTTTTGAATCAAATAAAAGTCAAACACATTCAAACAAATCTTTTTGGATCGAAATACAGTCAAACACATTCAAACATAGCTTTTTGAATCAAAAGAAAGTCAAACACATTCAAACAATTCTTTTTTAATAGTAAAAAGTAAAAACACATACAAACAAAGCTTTTTGAATCAAAAGAAAGTTAAACACATTCAAACATAGCTTTTTGAATCAAATGAAAGTCAAACACATTCAAAAAAATCTTTTTGAATCAAAAGAATGTCAAACACATTCACACAAAGGTTTTCGAATAAAAAAAAGTCAAACACATTCAAACATAGCTTTTTGGATCGAAATACACTCAAACACATTCAAACAAAGATTTATGAATCAAAAGAAAGTCAAACACATTCGAACAATTCTTTTTTAATAGAAAAAAAGTAAAAACACATTCAAACAAAGCTTTTTGAATCAAAAGAAAGTTAAACACATTCAAAGATAGCTTTTGAATCAAATTAAAGTCAAACACATTCAAACAAATCTTTTTGAATCAAAAGAAAGTGAAACACATTCAAACAAAGCTTTTTGGATGAAAAAAAATCCAAAGACATTGAAACATAGCTTTTTAAATCAAAAGAAAGTCAAACACATTCAAACAAAGCTCTTTTGATAAAAAAAAATTCAAAGACATTCAAACATAGCTTTTTGAATCAATTAAAAGTCAAACACATTCAAACAAATCATTTTTGATCGAAATAAAGTCAAACACATTCAAACAAAGCTTTTTAAATCAAATAAAAGTCAAACACATTCAAACAAATCTTTTCGATCGAAATACAGTCAAACAAATTCAAACATAGCTTTTTGAATCAAAAGAAAGTCAAACACATTCAAACAATTCTTTTTTAATAGGAAAAAGTAAAATCACATACAAACAAAGCTTTTTGAATCAAAAGAAAGTTAAACACATTCAAAGATAGATTTTTGAATCAAATGAAAGTCAAACACATTCAAAAAAAATCTTTTTGAATCAAAAGAATGTCAAACACATTCACACAAAGCTTTTCGAATCAAAAAAAGTCAAACGCATTCAAACAAAGATTTTTGAATCGAATTATATTTAAACACATTCAAACAAATCTTTTTAGATCGAAATATAGTCAAACACATTCAAACAAAGATTTATGAAGCAAAAGAAAGTCAAAAACATTTAAACAAAGTTTTTTGAATCAAAAGAAAGTCAAACACATTCAAACTAAGCTTTTTGAATCAAAAGAAAGTCAAACACATACAAACAAAGGTTTTTGAATCAAAATAAAGTCAAACACATTCACACATAGCTTTTTGAATCAAATGAAAGTCAAACTCATTGAAACAAAGCTTTTTGTATCAAATGAAAGTCAAACACATTCAAAAAAATCTTTTTGAATCGACATAAATTTAAACACATTCAAACAAAGCTTTTTGTATCAAATGAAAGTCAAACACATTCAAATAAATCTTTTTGAATCGAAATAAAGCTAAACACATTCAAACAAAGCTTTTTGAATCAAAATACAGTCAAACACATTCAAACAAAGCTTTATGAATCAATCGAAAGTCAAACACATTTAAACAATTCTTTTTTAATAGAAAAAAGTAAAAACACATTTAAACAAAGCTTTTTGAATCAAAAGAAAGTTAAACACATTCAGACATAGCTTTTTGAATCAAACGAAAGTCAAACACATTCAAACAAATCTTTTTGAATCAAAAGAAAGTCAAAGACATTCAAACAAAGCTTTTTGAATAAAAAAAAGTCAAACACATTCAAACGCAGCTTTTTTAATCAAAAGAAAGTCAAACACATTCAAACAAAGCTTTTTGAATCAAATGAAAGTTAAACACATTCAAACAAATCATTTTTTATCGAAATAAAGTCTAACACATTCAAACAAAGCTTTTTGAATCAAATAAAAGTCAAACACATTCAAACAATTCTTTTTAGATCGAAATTTAGTCAAACACATTCAAAAAATGTTTTTTGATTCAGAAGAAAGTCGAACAAATTCAAACAAATGTTTTCAAATCAAAAGAAATTCAAACACATTCAAATAAACCTTTTTGAATCAAATGAAAGTCAAACACATTCAAAGAAAGATTTTTGAATCAAATGAAAGTTAAACACATTCAAACAAATCTTTTTGTATCGGAATATAGTCAAACACATTCAACCAAAGCTTTATGAATCAAAAGAAAGTCAAACACATTCTAACAATTCTTTTTTAAATGTATTCAAAAAGCTTTGTTTGAATGTATTTGACTTTCATTTGATTCAAAAAGCTTTGTTTGAATGTGTTTGACTTTCATTGGATTCAAAAACTTTTGTTTGAATGTGTTTGACTTTTTTTTATTCAAAAAGTTTTGTTTGAATGTGTTTGACTGTATTTCGATCTAAAAAGATTTGTTTGAATGTACTTGACTTTCATTTGATTCATAAAGCTTTGTTTGAACGTGTTTGACTTTCAATTGATTCAAAAAGCTTTGTTTGAATGTGTTTGACTTTCATTTGAATCAAAATGCTATGTTTGAATGTGTTTGACTTTCATTTTATTTTGAAAGATTTGTTTTAATGTGTTTGACTTTAATTTGATTCAAAAAGCTTGTTTGAATGTGTTTGGCATTCTTTTGATTCAAAAAGCTTTGTTTAAATCTGTTTTACTTTATTTCGATTCAAAAAGAACGGTTTGATTGTGTTTGACTTTCAATATATTCAAAAAGCTTTGTTTGAATGTATTTGACTTTCATTCGATCCAAAAAGAATTTTTTGAATTCGATCCAAAAATAATTTTTTGAATGTGTTTGACTTTCATTTGATTCAAAAAGCTTTGTTTGAATGTGTTTGACTTTCATGTGATTAAAAAAGCTTTGTTTGAATGTGTTTTGTTTTCGGTGTTTTTGTCCCTTGGGAGAGTTACAACACGAAGACTGATCCGCAGTGAGCTGTACCTGCAAAACAAACGGAGACACCGGTTGGGTGGTGCTCCGCCTGCG
Organism: Chenopodium quinoa; assembly: GCF_001683475.1. Lineage (NCBI taxonomy): Eukaryota > Viridiplantae > Streptophyta > Magnoliopsida > Caryophyllales > Amaranthaceae > Chenopodium > Chenopodium quinoa. Next base: position 33,687 of record NW_018743322.1, read on the forward strand.
ACCATCCGGCCATTTTGGCCTCTGGCCTTGTTTGAGACCGGTTGTATACCCACTAAACGTTTTCGCGCTTAGTTTTTAGTCAGAGTATTGAATTTACACTAAGTATTGAACTTAGTTTTTAAACCAAACGAGTCTGTCTGGGTATTACCAAGACGAAATGGCAAATATTTGATCATACTAAATATCAAACTTAGTTAGATAAATAGAGAATCCGTCTGAGTATTACCTAGGTGTGCGTCAGGCAGTTGAATAAACAAAGTATTAAACTTAAATAAACAACAGATCTGAGTATTACCCAGGCGGATAAACAAATGTAACCTTCACTAAGTGTCTAACTTAGTTAGGTAAATGGGGAATCCGCCTGGATATTACCCGGAAGGATAATCAAACGATAACTCAATTTTGCAAACAAAGTCTGAATCTTCATTAATTGACTCACTGTTTACAAAAAGTTTACATTCTCAGAAGTAGTACTTTTTTAGATTGTCTACATTCCAAGTTCTAGGCAGGCACCTGCCTTCTGGAGTTTCCAGGCGGTAGGTGCCATCCCTTACTTCTTCATAGATCCGGTAGGGGCCTTCCCAATTTGGAGTTAGCTTTCCCAGCTCATTGGCCCTACCAGTTGCCTCTATTTCCCGTAACACTAAGTCGTCTACTTTCAAAGGACGCTTGTGCACTTTCTTGTTATAGGTTGTGGTCATCCTTAGACGGTATATCTCATGGCGCAGGACAGCATTGCCCCTACGCTCCGGGAGGGAGTCCAATGCCAGCCGCATGGCCTCCCAATTCGCCTCTTCATCATAGAGCAAAACTCTGAGAGTCGGCTCATAATGCTCAATAGGCAAAACGGCTTCAGCACCGTATACCATGAGAAATGCGGTTTCGCCGGTTTCCCCCTTCGCTGTTGTCCCGATGGCCCACAGGACATGGATTAATTCTTCTGCCCATAAGCCACCGGCTCTTTCTATTTTCTTTTTAATGCCGTCTGAGATGAGTTTGTTGAAGGCTTCAACTTGGCCATTTGCTTGGGGCCGACCAACAGATGCAAAATAGCTTTAGATCCCCTGATCTCCCAACCAAGTTTTTAGCTGAGGCGTCTCAAACTGAGGACCATTATCAAACACCATAGACATAGGTACCCCGTACCGGGTGATAATGTTCTTCCAAATGAAGGAAATTACGTCTGAGGTCTTGATGTTTTTTACCACCTCAGCCTCCACCCACTTGGTGAAGTAATCCACAGTCACTAAGATGTAGCGCTTTTCGCCTGGAGCAGGCGTGTAAGGACCTAGAATGTCCATTCCCCATTTTGCAAACGGGATTGGGCTGTGGATGGCCGTTAGATCAGTAGCCGGTCGGTGAATAAGTTTGCCAAATTTTTGGCACTTGTCACATTTCTTCACCAACTCTTTGGCGTCTGCCTCAAGAGTGGGCCAAAAGTAATGTCGTCTAGCTCTGACGGCTAGGGACCTGCCGCCTATATGAGAGGCGCAGAATCCCGAGTGTAAGTCTTCGAGAACTTCCTTCCCCTTTTCTGGGGTGACACACTTCAACAGGGGTTTAAGAAATCCTGCTTTGAAGAGTTCTCCATTTTTCAACTCGAAGCTTGCGGCTCGCTTTTTCAGGACGGCTGCTTCCTGTGGTGAATCAGGGAGCGTGCCGTCTGAAAGGTAAGCCTGGATGGCATCCATCCAAGTAGAGCCTCGGTCTAAGGTTCCAATGGGCTCTTCATGTATGCTTCTTTTTCAGGAACTTCCCAAAAAACCGACCGAGGAGTATCACAGCAGGCGGATGAAGCTAATTTGGACAAGGCATCCGCTTGGTTGTTATCTGACCTGGGCACTTGATTCAGACGGAATTCCTCAAGTGCCCCAGTCTCTTCCTTGACTGCCTGAAGATATTTGATCATAGCCGGATGAGTTGCCTCATATGTTCCCTCATACTGGCTAACGACCAACTGTGAATCAGAATAGGCGTCAATCTTCATTGCCCCTTCCGCCTTACACATGCGGATTCCAGCTAGCAGGGCTTCATATTCTGCCTCATTATTTGAGGCTTGAAACTTAAACCGCAGTGCATATTCAAATTTGTCCCCCCCTGGGGACTCATATATAATTCCTGCACCAAAGTCGTTCTTTGTTGAGCTTCCGTCTACATACACTTTCCAAACCTGGTCAAGATTTTCAAGTTGCACCGGTCGGGTCATTTCAACAATGAAGTCGGCAAACGCCTGACCTTTCACTGCTTTCCTAGGTTCAAAAGTGATTTCAAGACTTTGCATTTCAATAGCCCATTTCAACATTCTTCCGGATGACTCCAGGGTAGACATTGGCCGCTTGAGGGGCTGGTCGGTGTAGATTACCACCGGATGAGCCAGGAAGTATGGCTTCAATTTCTTGAAAGCCATATACAGGGCAAGGAAAATTTTTTCTACCATGGGGTACCGGAGCTTAGCATTTTTTAAGACATGGCTAATGAAATAGACCGGAAGCTGAACACCGTCTCTCTCAGCAAGGAGAACGTCACTAAGGGCATGATCTGAGACAGCTAAGTACATGTATAACACCTCCCTAGGCAATGGACTAACAAGTCTTGGCAAAGAGTAGAGGTGTTCTTTCAGCCGTTGAAGGGCCGCCTCAGCCTCATCCCCCCATTCAAATCTGGTTTTCTTCCTGATTTCCTGGAAGAAGTAAAGGCATTTGTCACCTGACCGGCTGAGGAATCTCCCCAGAGCGGCCAGGAAACCGGTTAGTCTCTGTGCTTCCTTGACAGTGCAGGGTGACTTCATGTCAATCACCGCCTGTATCTTCTCATGGTAAGCCTCTATCCTCCTTTGATCAATCAGGAATCCGAGAAACTTCCCAGACTCAACACCAAAGACGCATTTCTTAGGATTTAACATGACCTTATGCCGCCTGAGTGTGGTGAAGGTTTCTCGGAGATCAGCAAGGTGATCCGTCTGCTGTTTGGATTTGACTATCACGTCATCAATGTATGCCTCTATGTTCCTCCCAATTTGATTAACAAAGACAGTGTTAATCATCCGTTGGAATGTAGCGGCGCATTTTTCAAGCCAAACGGCATCACCGTGTAACAGAATAGCCCCTGATCAGTGACGAAGGCCGTCTTTTCTTGATCTTTCTTCCACAGGGGTATCTGATGGAAGCCGGAGTAAGCGTCCATGAAACTCATCAAGGCATGACCGGCTGTAGAGTCAACCAGACTGTCGATCTTTGGAAGCGGATAACTGTCCTTTGGACACGCCTTGTTGAGATCTGTGTAATCAACACACATGCGCCAGGTCCCATTCGGTTTCTTAACAAGGACCACATTGGCCACCCAGTCGGGAAAATTACAAGGCCGAATGAACCTGGCGTCTAGCAGCTTTTTGACTTCGGCAGCTGCCGCATGACTTCTTTCCTCGCCGTGGTTTCTTTTCTTTTGCCGGATGGGCTTCTTTTTGGGGTCCACGGCGAGTTTGTGGACAGCGAGATCCGGGCTGACGCCTGACATCTCTTCCACTTCAAAGGCAAAGATGTCTTTGAATTCCTTCAGATGAAGGTGCAAATTTGCACCCAAAGTAGAATGAGCAACCGTCCCAACCTTAACAGTACGTTCTGGACGGCTGTTATCCAGGACGAGATCAATACTTTCGCCAGCCGGTTGGGGACGGAGCTCATCTGACCGCTCACCGGTTAATGATTACTATTTTTTCTCTTTCTTCACCTCAACCAGCAGAGGTGCCTTTCTTTTCTTACCGACTGCTGGTGGGGCGGGTGCTGGATCGGCATCCTTGACATTGTCAAGGTCTATTGGTTCCTGGACACTTGGGGTTACAGTGTCCCTGACGGCTGAGAGGTAGCACTCCCGAGCCGTCTTCTGATCCCCATTTAGGGAACCAACAGTGCCATCATCCTTCTCATACTTGATGAGAATTAGAGATGGGATGATTACTGCCTTGGCTACGTTGAGGGTTGGCCAGCCTAAAATAATGTTGTAGGCGGTCAGCTCCTCAACGACCAAGAATCTGACGACAATATGTCATCCCTGGCCTTTCTCCCCCAGCCGGATGGGTAAATCAATTCTTCCAGCTGGGTAGACCATCCCACCCCCAAAACCAACCAAGGGGTGGGTGACCGGATGCATGCTGCTGATATTGTATTTCAGCTTCTGCAAGCACCGGAGGCTGATGATGTCTGATGAGCTGCTGATGTCAATAAGGATTCGTCCAACCAGCTGGTTGGCAACCTTACATTCAATGACCACCGGGTCATCATGCGGGCGGCGGACGCTGCCCCTGTCCTTCTCAGTGATAAAGACGTTTGGGAAGGAGGAGCTAGCTTCCGCCTGCTCATCATCATCTTTGTCCATCTTTCGAAGATGGCTCTTGGTGCCCCTGATGGTAGGGCCACCACATGAAAACCCGCCTGCTATAGTGTAGACCGGCTCCTTGTCGGTATCCGAACTACTAGCAGGCTGGGGGGTAGTCTTGGAGGAATGACCCTTGTTTTTCTTTTTTGCCCCTGCTGAGGACTTGGAAATATAGGACTTCAGCATCCCCTTGTCAGCTAGACGGTCCAACGTCCGCTGTAGGCTGAAGCAGTCGTTGGTGTCATGGCCAACTTCCTCATGATATTGGCAAAATTTATTTTTGTTCCTGGATTGAACGGAACTTTTCATTGGATTCGGCTTCTTAAGGGACAGCCGGTCCTTTATCTCCATGAGGATGGAGTTGCAGTCCTTGTTAAACTCGTACTTTGGGACGTACGGTTTAAATTCTTTCTTCTTCTTCTGGGACGGCTGGTCAGAGTCACTAACCGCCCAGACCTCTTTTCTCTTCTTGCTCTCTTCTTTCTTTTTTTCCGCCTGAGCAGGCCGGTTGTCTCTCTGCTTGTCAGACTTCTTAGAGTCCGACTGGCTACCAGGCGAGCAGAGATCGGTCGCTTGAATGTAGCTTTTCGCCTCCATCAGGGCCGCCTGTAGCGTGAAAGCCCCTTTTCTGACTAGGTTGAACTTAAAGGTCGACCCGTCTCTCAGACCTTTAAAAAAGTCTGTAAAAGCTACCTCATCAGACAGTCCCTAAATCTGAATTCTGATCAGGTTGAACCGCCTGACATATGAGCGCAGCCCTTCTCTCTCTCCCTGCTTAAAAGTGCTCAAATCAAGGCTTGTTTTCTTAGCAGGGATGTTCATTGAGAAATTGGAAGCAAACAGGAAGGCAAGCTTCCTGAAGCTGTCTATGGACCCGGCTGGCAGGTTGCCAAACCATTGTTGGACAATGCCCTTCAATGTAGCCGGGAAGCATCGACACCAAGTGGCATCATCCAACCCTTGCAGATACATGAGGTTGGTGTAAGCCATGAGGTGGTCTTCCGGATTGGTGGTACCATCATAGGTACCAACCAACACATTCTTAACCTTGGCCGGCTGAGCCGCCTCGGTTATCTCCCTAGTGAACGCAGAAGGTTGTTCACCCAGGCGCAGCAGGCGAAGCTGCCAGTCCAATGGCTGGACATTTGGATACGCCGCCTGACCCCCAAAGAAGGTCGGCTGCAAGAAGTGAGGAGGATACTACCCGTAAGCCTGAGTAGGCACATACGGGACGGCTCCAATCATATGAGGGCCAGAATGGACGGTATTACTGCCTGTCTGGCTCTCATGCAAGGAGGGTGCACTCCCTGCAGAGATGTTGTTAAAGCTGTCTTGAAAGTTCGACGTTGAAGTCGACTCAGACAGCGATTGGTTTCTCTTCCTGTTAATAATCTCCCGGGCATCAAGAGTTGATTTTTTACTTCTCATCGGCTGCTGAGGCCGGCGAGTGTTATTGGTATTCCCTCCAGGAAGGAGAATTTTTGACCAATCAATGGTCCGGGCTGCCTTCTCCTTTGGATGGGGAGTGGGCTGCCGGTTTCTGACTGACTTCCCC